>NW_027101111.1:309779-327279 GCF_029633855.1 Hoplias malabaricus | reverse complement strand
AGGCCCGAGTCTGGGTTTAGGGAGACGAAGGGCCGTCCGAGGTGGAGGCCCTGCGAACTCCCAGCCGCGGTCTAGGAAGACCGATCGATGGGTAAACCGACCCTCAGACAGGCGTGGCCGCGGGATGGACCCCCGCGGCCGCCATGTGCGTTCGAAATATCGATGATCTGTGTTCTGCAATTCACATTATTTAACGCAGGTTACCGCGTTCTTCATCGATGCACGAGCCAAGTGATCCACCGCTAAGAGTTGTATGAGGTTTGTGCCCGGCCCGTTACAGGCCGGGCGAAGGAAGCCATTCGAACACGAGACAACGTTTGACAATATTTCAAGCCGGGTGCCTTCCCCCCCGTGGAGGGGGGAAGGTCATTGAACCTGGGCGTCACCACCGGACCGAGGAGTTACGGCCCGGGGGACGATCGCCCGAGTAGGTGCCCGAGACTTACGTGGTTTAGGAGACCGGGTCTAGGCCCCACCGTTCCCGGCGAGGCCCAGGGTTTGGTTCGCTGCGTTACGGGTCCCGGTCTAAGGCATTCAGGCGTGCGCTCAAAGCCAAGCTCTCCACCCCGGAGGGTATGAGCGAGGCCCGGTGGTACGCTCCCAAGTCCCCCGCTTAGGGGAAGGCGCTGGGTAGATCCCACCTAGTCAGGACCGGCGGGCACCGGCCGTCTCCTTCGGGTGTTTAAACGCATCCGGGGTTCGTGAGGCCCCTTCAACTCGCGCACCGGCCTTAGACTATTATACGGTCCGTCTCTGCGAAGCCAACATCGGGGTATTTGCATGCGCTCTTAAGCTCCGCTCCAACCCCGTGAGGGGAAAGAGTTTCGCCCGGCGGTACGCTCCCGTCCACCACCACCCCCTGTGCCGGGGGGATGGGTTCAGGGAGATCCCACCGAGGCCGGCGAGCACCGGCCAACGCCCTGGGGGTGAGTAAGCCCCTTTGACTCGCGCACGCACAATCAAGCCTTCAACGATCAATGGTTGGTTTAACGACCCGGCGGGCGGCTCCGGCGCCACTCTCCCCCCCGCGAACGAGGGGGGCGGACCGGGGTACCTATGCACCTAAGGCGGTCCTCGCATAACCCCGAGTTCCGAAGCCGGCTCGCTACGTCCACCCACCCGGAGGGGGAGAGACTCACGTCGGCCGACGACGAAAGGTACGAGGCTTCTGCGGTCCATACCTTGAAGGTACCCGCCGGGGGAGGTTTGGCCTCTCGAGTCCGACTCGACAACCGGCCGTGGCCAGGTCACCGTTAATGATCCTTCCGCAGGTTCCCCTACGGAAACCTTGTTACGACTTTTACTCCCTCTAGATGCCCAGGTTCGATCGACTTCCCACCTCAACGAGGCAACCCCCCGGTAAAGGGGCACCTCGGAGATGGTCCGAGGACCTCACCAGGCCATCCAATCGGTAGTAGCGACGGGCGGTGTGTACAAAGGGCAGGGACTTAATCGACGCGGGCTGGTGACCCGCGACTACTTGGAATTCCTCGTT
Source organism: Hoplias malabaricus (assembly GCF_029633855.1). NCBI lineage: Eukaryota > Metazoa > Chordata > Actinopteri > Characiformes > Erythrinidae > Hoplias > Hoplias malabaricus. The sequence goes on along the minus strand of NW_027101111.1, from coordinate 325,784 downwards.
CAAGGGGAAAAGTTACAATCCCCTATCCCCAGCGGGGAAGGCGTTCATAGGATTGCCCAGGCCTTTCGGCATAGGATGGATGCACATGCTGAACCAGCCAGTGTAACTCACGTGCGGCCCCGGGCGTCTAAGGGCATCACAGACCTGTTATGGCCCCGAATCTCATACGGCTTTGCCTTGCCCCGGATCGCTCTAAGAAGTTCGGCCACCGACCGACGAACCCCTCGGGCCGCAAGCCCCCACAGGGACCCAAGGGAGGGCCGTGTAACTTTTTAAGGCACAGGGTCTCGTCCGTTATCGGAGTTAACCAGACGAATCGCTCCACGAACTCCCAACGGCCATGCACCACCACCCACAGAATCAAGAAAGAGCCATCAATCTGTCAATCCTTACCGTGTCCGGGCCGGGTGAGATTCCCCGTGTTGAGTCAAATTAAGCCGCAAGCTCCACTCCTGGTGGTGCCCTTCCGTCAATTCCTTTAAGTTTCAGCTTTGCAACCGTACTCCCCCCAGAGCCCAAAGACTCGTGGTTTCCCTCACGCTGCCCGGCGGGTCATGGTCGCTAGCCTCACGCCGCCGGATCGCGGGTCGGCATAGTTTACGGTCGGAACTACGACGGTATCTGATCGTCTTCGCTCCCCCGACTTTCGTTCTTGATTAATGAAAACATTCTTGGCAAATGCTTTCGCTTTCGTTCGTCCCACACCGGTCAACGAATTTCACCTCTATCGGTGTGGTACGGATGCCCCCGGCCGTCCCTCTTAATCATTGCCCTCGGTCCTTAAAACCCACGAAATAGGACCGTGGAAGCCCCGGAGCCCCACTCCGGAACGACCAGCCGTCCCGAAGGAGAGACCCCGAAGCCCCGCGGAAGGGCCCTATTCCATTATTCCTAGCTCAGTCAGACATGGCACGTGTCGGCCTGCTTTGAGCACTCTGCTTTATTCAAAGTAAACGCTCCGGACCCTCCAACCCACCGTGCACCGCAGTGAAGTACCCAGCTAAGGGCTTCTCCGCGGCCGGCGAGCAGAGGACACCGGCGGGTAGGGACCAGGTCCCAACATCCACCCAGAGACAGGGGGTCACCCCCGAAGGAGCTCCCCACGCCATCCCGGACAGTACAGGGGATCCGAGACCTGTCCCCACATCCAACTACGAGCTTTTTAACTGCAGCAACTTTAGCATACGCTATTGGAGCTGGAATTACCGCGGCTGCTGGCACCAGACTTGCCCTCCAATGGGTCATCACTCACGGACATAGATTGAGTTCATTTCGATTACGCTCCACAGGATCATAGGACCCGCATCGATATTTTTCGTCACTACCTCCCCGTGTCGGGAATGGGTAATTTGCGCGCCTGCTGCCTTCCTTGGAAGTGGTAGCCGTTTCTCAGGCTCCCTCTCCGGAATCGAACCCAGATTCCCCGTTACCCGTGGTCACCACGGTAGGCACGTAGCCTACCGTCGAAAGTTGATAGGGCAGACACTCGAATGATACGTCGCCGCCCCGGAGGGCTTAACGATCGGCCAGAGGTTATCTAGAGTCACCAAAGCGACCCGACCGGAGCCGGGAGGGTTTTTCGGTTCTGATAAATGCACGTATCCGGGGGACAGGGGCCGGGAGAGCATTTCACGCCGACCCCCAGAACCCTTCCAACGCTTCGTTTGCATGTATTAGCTCTGGAATTACCACAGTTATACCAAGTAACGTGTGGAGCGATCAAAGGAACCATAACTGATTTAATGAGCCATTCGCAGTTTCACTGTACCAAAACCCGTGTGTACTTAGACTTGCATGGCTTAATCTTTGAGACAAGCATATAATACTGGCAGGATCAACCAGACCGACCCCCCTTGGATCTCAAACCCCGGACGGGGAAAGAGAGGGGGCGCATGGAGCCCGTGAGAGTGATCTCAGGGGACACCAGCGAAGAGGATCGAACGCGACCCCGCTGTGGGGGTCTGCAATCGACTTGGCAACTTGGAAAACGTATGATTCTCGCCCGGACGGTGCAGGCTAGGGGCCGGGTCCTTCCCTCAAACGGATCCCGACCCTAAGGCACCACCGACGCGGACGTTGAACGGACCTACTGTTGGATCGACCGGCCGACTAAGTCCCCCTCGGAACCGTTCTGGACAAGCGGACATGCCTCTTACGGGCATCCACGAGCCATGGAGGCTGGGAGCACAAGGTGGGGAGGATCGCTCTAAGCACTGTATTTAGGCTTAGAAGCCTGCCCCTGGTGCTCCGCGTATACCGAGCTCGAACGGCCGTGAAGGACAGCCGTTAAGGGAAGAGAATGGAAGAGAATCCTGGCCCCCTCAAAGCGCGAGGAAGTCGGCATAGGTTTTTACGGTACGCCACCACCGGAGCCGTCTGATGTTCAGAAGACGAAGGGTTTTGCCCTCAATCTCGTAAGGTCGAGGGCTCACCACCGAACTTCCAGCCGCGGTCCTTGGTAGGACCGATACGCGGACAAGCCGCAAATCCTGGCCCCCTCGCAGTGCGAGGAGGTCGGCAAAGGTTTACGGTTTCGCCCCCCGGAGCCTACGGAAGTCTGCGTTTAAGAAGACGAAGGGTCGGATCCCGTAGGCCGACCCTGCGAACTTCCAGCCGCGGTCTGTGGAAGACCGATCCGTGTCACCTCTAATGCGCTCTTTGCCTCCGGCCGTTTCCAGCCGGGGGCCCGGTGGTGCGCTCCCACGTCCCGCTCAAAGGAGGGGAAAGGTCGGGAGATCCCACGGACCGGCGGATGACCGCCGGCCAACGCCTCGGGGGGTTACGCGGCCCCGTCGACTCGCGCACGGGCAAATTTATGGGTTTAAAAAGGGGGACAATCCTCATACGTTCGACCCCCCGGTGCCCAGGGAAGTTGACCCTCCCCGGGCAGGCATATCGAACGAATCATCGGTCGGAAAACTCTCTCTTTCGGGACGGGGGAAACCCCTCATACGCTCGACCCCCCATGCCCAGGAATGTTTTACCTTCCCAGGCATACATCGAACGAATCATCGGGGTGGACACAACGGGCTTATAACAATCGACGGGGCGGCCCGTTCCACCCGCCCCACAAGTGGGCAGATGGTCGGTGGCCTATAGACCCACAGGCAGTCCCAATACCACCGTGATACGAGATCCGGGGTTGGGACTTGACCTTAAAGGTACCCGGTCGAGGCGGACCGAGTGGAAGCCACTCGGATTTATGACAGTGGTAGGCCCCACGGACCTTGGGGACCACTCCCCATCGCTCTGCCCGGCACCTGGCTCGGAAACCGGGACTAATTTTGGCAGTAATACGCTATCGGTCTTGGTTCTCATTGGTTCATACACCCAAGATGGGCGAACGTCGAACGCGAACGGGAGCGATCAACGCCCATAACCCCTAATTATGCACGAACCGGGGGCTATATAAGGGGTCGCCTTCACTCGGAGCCGTCAGTCTCTCACCATGGATAGCTGCCCGCTTTGCGAACAAGCCATTGCTACGGATCTGACTTTCCACTTTACCATCTTCCACAGACTCGGACCGGACGACGCAGCCTTCCTCCGAGAACTGGACCGAAGCGGGGAGAATTCATCACAGCTCGACTGCCCTCTCTGCGGCCTGCCGTCTCTCTCTTCGCCGGCAGATCACCTGGGCTCGGCGCATTCCCTCAAAGGCCTCGCCCTTCGGATCGCTCTCTCTGCCGCTCGACGCCTTCGCACCCTCCACCTTCTGCGTCGCTATCAACAGTCTAAGCCGCGGAACCCTCCACCGCCCTCGGGATCCCGTTCCCCGAATCCAGCCTCGCCGCCGGGACCAAGCACGCCGGGACCGAGCGCGCCGGGACCGAACACGCCGGGACCGAGCACGCCGGGACCGAGCACGCCGGGACCGAACACGCCGGACCCGAACACGCCGGACCCGAACACGCCGGACCCAAGCACGCCGGACCCAAGCACGCCGGACCCAACCATGCTGTACCCAAGCTCACCGGACCCAAGCACGCCGGAGCCAACCACGCCTGATGCTTGCCCGCTCTGCGAGCAAGCCATTACGGATCTGACTTCCCATTATACCACCTTCCACCGCCTTGGATCTGCCGACATTGACTTTCTCCGGGGACTGGACCAAAGTGGGGAGAATTCGTCCCAGCTCGACTGCCCTCTCTGCGGCCTGCCGTCTCTCTCTTCGCCGGCGGATCACCTGGGCTCGGCGCATTCCCTCAAAGGCCTCGCCCTTCGGATCGCTCTCTCTGCCGCTCGACGCCTTCGCACCATCCACCTTCTGCGTCGCTATCAACAGTCTAAGCCGCGGAACCCTCCACCGCCCTCGGTATCCTGTTCCCCGAATCCAGCCTCGCCGGGCCCCAGCACGCCGGGCCCCAGCATGCCGGACCCAGCCATGCCGGGCCCAAGCACGCCGGGCCCAAGCACGCCGGGACCCAACACGCCGGACCCAGCTTCGCCGGACCCAGCCTCGCCGGACCAAGCCTCCCCGGGCCAAGCCACTACGGGCCAAGCCACGCCGGAGCCGGTCGACAGCGACTACCAACCGAGCGAGTCTTCCCCTGCCGAATCCACCTCGGACACGGATTCAGAGACCGAGCGGGCACGGCGAACCTCCCGGGGGAGGCAGCTCGTGATCCCGCATCGGTTTCGGGACACCTACGTCAGCCGTTCGGTAGACGACTTTCAGAAGTTCTACCTGCGGGTCGACGCGTCACCGAAGGACATCGAGAACTCTCGCCAGCGACGGGGCCACGTTATTCGGTTCCTGCTTCACTGCGCCCCGCCCGGCTGCCAATTCACAGACCTGTCTTTCGTCCATCACACGAACGTTCCCACTTGGGTACAGAGCCTTCAGAAACTGGGTTACGCTTCGACAACCGTTAAGTGTTACCTGCACAGCGCCAAGGCGTTCGTCTCCCACGTCGCTGCCTTCGACCCAGAGACCGCCGGGGTCAGCCCCGAAGAGCTCCAGAGGCTGAAGCTGACCTTCGCCAAGGCTCATCGGGACATCGCACGCACGATTCTGGGCCATCGCCAGCGCGTGAAGAGAGCGAAGCTGAGTCGCTTGCCGCAACCTTCGGATTTCAGGGTCTTCCTAAGCCACGCTAAGACCCGAATCCCAGAGCTCATAGACGCGGCCCGGACGGGGGACACCGCCCGCCGGTCGACGCTACGGATGCTCCAGGGGTACCTGCTCGGCCTTTTGTCTGTCTTAACCGGTCACCGGTCGGTTGTGTTTCTCAACCTGACGGTTGGAGAGTTGAGGCAAGCCAGCACCACGGATGGCACCGGCTTCGTGGTTTATGTTCGTGAACACAAGACCAACGCCTCGTTCGGGGACGCTCCGATCGGGTTGTCTGCCACAGAGCTGGCCTGGTTGACCGCACTCAGCGACTTACACGGGGCCCGGGACGGGTTCGTGTTCTTGGACAGGGGGAACCAGCTGCGCAAGCCAAACTCACTGCTTCGGATCGCGTGGACGGATGCGGGCCTCGGAGGCGCGGTGGCCTTCAACCTGATCCGCACGGCTGTTTCGAACCAAGTGAGTGTTGAACTTAATCCGACTTATGTGGGCTCTTAACCCCGGCCTTCCTACTTCTGACACCTCGCACCTCTGTTTCAGGTTTCGACTCTGCCGGCCGAAGATAGAGATCGAGTGACGACAAGCATGTGCCACTCCAACATCACTGCCCGGGCCTTCTACCGAGCCGGCCTCTCTGCGGCCGATGTGATGCGGGCTCGTGAGAACCGTCTTTCCGCCCTCGAAACGGCCTGAACCGGACCCTCTTCAAAGCGCAACCCAGCCGGGATTCACTCCGTGTTTCTGCACCCCCGTGGCTTTGATATGTTTTACTGCGAAATAAATACATTTATTTCTGAATCCCCAAACAGAGTGTTCCCGTGTGGTACTTGCTTCGGTTTGGAGATGGAGGGGGGGTGGAGATTGGGTGATCCTCCCAGAGGGAGACTTTTTACGAGGTCCGACCGGCCTTAAGACTTAAACGATCAGTGGTTATGGGTTAACTTAGTCGGCGGGCGGCCCGTTCCACCGCCCCGCTAAGGGAGCAGTGGTCGGAGGCCTATGGACCTTAGGCAGTTCACCGGGGTGGGTAAACTTACCTTTAGGCACCCGTCGCATGAATATAGGAGACCATTTGGCTTTTTTGGCCCCGGAAACCAGCCACTTCTCCGGGCATATATAGAACCAATCCCCCCCAGGGAGGGAGTTGGAACTAAAGGTCATTGAAATTAAATGGGTTTAACAGTTAACTTTGTCGGCGGGCGGCCCGTTCCACCGCCCCGCTAAGGGAGCAGTGGTCGGAGGCCTATGGACCTTAGGCAGTTCACCGGGGTGGGTAAACTTACCTTTAGGCACCCGTCGCATGAATATAGGAGACCATTTGGCTTTTTTGGCCCCGGAAACCAGCCACTTCTCCGGGCATATATAGAACCAATCCCCCCCAGGGAGGGAGTTGGAACTAAAGGTCATTGAAATTAAATGGGTTTAACAGTTAACTTTGTCGGCGGGCGGCCCGTTCCACCGCCCCGCTAAGGGAGCAGTGGTCGGAGGCCTATGGACCTTAGGCAGTTCACCGGGGTGGGTAAACTTACCTTTAGGCACCCGTCGCATGAATATAGGAGACCATTTGGCTTTTTTGGCCCCGGAAACCAGCCACTTCTCCGGGCATATATAGAACCAATCCCCCCCAGGGAGGGAGTTGGAACTAAAGGTCATTGAAATTAAATGGGTTTAACAGTTAACTTTGTCGGCGGGCGGCCCGTTCCACCGCCCCGCTAAGGGAGCAGTGGTCGGAGGCCTATGGACCTTAGGCAGTTCACTGGGGGCGGTAAACTTACCTTTAGGCACCCGTCGCATGAATATAGGAGACCATTTGGCTTTTTTGGCCCCGGAAACCAGCCACTTCTCCGGGCATATATAGAATGAACCATCGGGGGCTAAGGGCAGATAGTCAAGTCAGTTATACCGATCGAACTCTCTTGAGTTTCGGCTTAAAGCTCTGGCATTTGCCGTTGGGACTTAGAGTTTTTTTTTAATAAAGAGGGGAGGCCGGGCTTACCTCCACCTTAAGCCCAGAGGGTGTCCCAGTCCTCGGGCTTGTGTATTCGCATCAACGGGGTCCATGGAAGTCATTTTAGACATCCAGAGGGGAGGCAACCCAAACCATCCCCTTAGCCCAGAGGTGTGCCACTCCTCGGGCTTGTGTATTCGCATCAACGGGGTCCATGGAAGTCATTTTTAGACCTCCAGAGGGGAGGCAACCCAAACCATCCCCTTAGCCCAGAGGTGTGCCAGTCCTCGGGCTTGTGTATTCGCATCAACGGGGTCCATGGAAGTCATTTTTAGACCTCCAGAGGGGAGGCAACCCAAACCATCCCCTTAGCCCAGAGGTGTGCCACTCCTCGGGCTTGAAACTTCGCATCACCGGGGTGTATGGAAGTCTTTGGTCCAGTTCTGCCAGTGCTCGTTGTCGAACTTAGAAATATTTCTAATTATTTTTAGACTTCCAGAGGGGAGGCCGAGCATACCAACCCCTTAGCCCAGAGGTGTGCCAGTCCTCGGGCTTCGGTATTCGCATCACCGGGGTCTACGGAGGTCTCAACTTAGGTTTTGAAAACCTCCAGAGGGGGGGCCGGATTAACCACCACCCTAGCCCAGAGGTGTGCCAGTCCTCGGGCTTCGGTATTCGCATCACCGGGGTCTACGGAGGTCTCAACTTAGGTTTTGAAAACCTCCAGAGGGGGGGCCGGATTAACCACCACCCTAGCCCAGAGGGGTGCCAGTCCTCGGGCTTCGGTATTCGCATCACCGGGGTCTACGGAGGTCTCAACTTAGGTTTTGAAAACCTCCAGAGGGGGGGCCGGATTAACCACCACCCTAGCCCAGAGGGGTGCCAGTCCTCGGGCTTCGGTATTCGCATCACCGGGGTCTATGGAGGTCTCGACTTAGGTTTTGAAAACCTCCAGAGGGTGGGGGCATATCTTATCCCCACCCTAGCCCAGAGGGGTGCCAGTCCTCGGGCTTCGGTATTCGCATCACCGGGGTCTATGGAGGTCTCGACTTAGGTTTTGAAAACCTCCAGAGGGTGGGGGCATATCTTATCCCCACCCTAGCCCAGAGGTGTGCCAGTCCTCGGGCTTCGGTATTCGCATCAACGGGGTCTACGGATGTCTCGACTTAGGTTTTGAACACATCCAGGGAAGCAGAGCGGACATTCCCATTATTTCAAGCCCATCGGGAAGCCACTCTTTTGGGCATAGCGTTTCGCATCGCTGTTACCCAAACTTACGTCTGATTTAATGCCTCCCTAATATCCCGACGGCACCAGGCTGAGAAACCATATGCCCACAGGATTTGAGGCATTGGAACCTCGTTCGCATAGCTGACAACGATGAACCTCCCTCGGACTCGCTACGAGGCTTGAGGAGGGTCCTGATTTTCTTAAAATCTCAGGTGAGGGACTTAGAAAATTTTCACTTTAAAACCACAGACCTCCAGAGGAGAGACCGGGCTTATCACAACCTTAGCCCAGAGGGCGCCACTCCTCGGGCATGTCACTTCGCATCACCGGGGTCCATGGATGTCTCGACTTAGGTTTTGAACACATCCAGAAGGGGGGGCCGGATTAACCACCACCCTTAGCCCAGAGGGGTGCCAGTCCTCGGGCTTTAAATTCGCTTCGCCGGGGTCTATGGAAGTCATTTTTAGACCTCCAGAGGGGAGGCAACCCAAACCATCCCCTTAGCCCAGAGGTGTGCCACTCCTCGGGCTTGTGTATTCGCATCACCGGGGTCCATGGAAGTCATTTTAGACATCCAGAGGGGAGGCCACCCTAACCATCCCCTTAGCCCAGAGGGGTGCCAGTCCTCGGGCTTTAAATTCGCTTCGCCGGGGTCTATGGAAGTCATTTTTAGACCTCCAGAGGGGAGGCAACCCAAACCATCCCCTTAGCCCAGAGGTGTGCCAGTCCTCGGGCTTTAAATACGCATCACCGGGGTCCATGGAAGTCATTTTAGACCTCCAGAGGGGAGGCAACCCAAACCATCCCCTTAGCCCAGAGGTGTGCCAGTCCTCGGGCTTGTGTATTCGCATCAACGGGGTCCATGGAAGTCATTTTTGACCTCCAGAGGGGAGGCAACCCAAACCATCCCCTTAGCCCAGAGGTGTGCCAGTCCTCAGGCTTGTGTATTCGCATCAACGGGGTCCATGGAAGTCATTTTTGACCTCCAGAGGGGAGGCAACCCAAACCATCCCCTTAGCCCAGAGGTGTGCCAGTCCTCGGGCTTGTGTATTCGCATCAACGGGGTCCATGGAAGTCATTTTTGACCTCCAGAGGGGAGGCAACCCAAACCATCCCCTTAGCCCAGAGGTGTGCCAGTCCTCGGGCTTGTGTATTCGCATCAACGGGGTCCATGGAAGTCATTTTTGACCTCCAGAGGGGAGGCAACCCAAACCATCCCCTTAGCCCAGAGGTGTGCCAGTCCTCGGGCTTGTGTATTCGCATCAACGGGGTCCATGGAAGTCATTTTAGACCTCCAGAGGGGAGGCAACCCAAACCATCCCCTTAGCCCAGAGGTGTGCCACTCCTCGGGCTTGTGTATTCGCATCACCGGGGTCCATGGAAGTCATTTTAGACCTCCAGAGAGTGGGGCCGGTCTTACCACCACTCTTAGCCCAGAGGGCGTCACTCCTCGGGCATGAAATTCGGATAACCGGGGTCCATGGATGTCTCAACTTAGGTTTTGAACACATCCAGAGGGGAGGCCACCCAAACCATCCCCTTAGCCCGGAGGTGTGCACCTCCTCGGGCTTGAAATTCGAATCACCGGGGTCCATGGAAGTCATTTTAGACATCCAGAGGGTGGGGCCGGTCTTACCACCACTCTTAGCCCAGAGGGCACCACTCCTCGGGCATGAAATTCGCATCACCGGGGTCCATGGAAGTCAGTTTAGACCTCCAGAGAGTGGGGCCGGTCTTACCACCACCCTTAAGCCCAGAGGGCGTCACTCCTCGGGCATGGAATTCGCATCAACGGGGTCTACGGATGTCTCGACTTAGGTTTTGAACACATCCAGGGAAGCAGAGCGGACATTCCCATTATTTCAAGCCCATCGGGAAGCCACTCCTTTGGGCATAGCGTTTCGCATCGCTGTTACCCAAACTTACGTCTGATTTAATGCCTCCCTAATATCCCGACGGCACCAGGCTGAGAAACCATATGCCCACAGGATTAGAGGCGTCTGAACCCCTTTCGCATAGCCGACAACGATGAACCTCCCTCGGACTCGCTACGAGGCTTGAGGAGGGTCCTGATTCTCTTAAAATCTCAGGTGAGGGACTTAGAAAATATTCACTTTAAAACCACAGACCTCCAGAGGAGAGACCGGGCTTATCACAACCTTAGCCCAGAAGGCACCACTCTTCGGGCATGTCACTTCGCATCACCGGGGTCCATGGAAGTCTCGACTTAGGTTTTGAACGCATCCAGAGGGTGGGGGCCGGACTTACCACCACCCTTAGCCCAGAGGGCGTCACTCCTCGGGCATAAAATTCGGATAACCGGGGTCCATGGAAGTCAATTTTGACCTCCAGAGAGGGGGGGCCGGGCTTACCACCACCCTAAGCCCAGAGGGCGTCACTCCTCGGGCATGAAATACGCTACACCGGGGTCCATGGAAGTCAGTTTAGACCTCCAGAGAGGGGGGGCCGGGCTTACCACCACCCTTAGCCCAGAGGGCACCACTCCTCGGGCTTGAAATTCGCATCACCGGGGTCCATGGAAGTCTCGACTTAGGTTTTGGAAACCTCCAGAGGGGGGGCTGCACTTACCACCACCCTAAGCCCAGAGGGCGTCACTCCTCGGGCATGAAATACGCTATACCGGGGTCCATGGAAGTCCTTTTAGACCTCCAGAGAGGGGGGGCCGGGCTTACCACCACCCTTAGCCCAGAGGGCACCACTCCTCGGGCTTGAAATTCGCATCACCGGGGTCCATGGAAGTCTCGACTTAGGTTTTGGAAACCTCCAGAGGGGGGGCTGCACTTACCACCACCCTAAGCCCAGAGGGCGTCACTCCTCGGGCATGAAATACGCTATACCGGGGTCCATGGAAGTCCTTTTAGACCTCCAGAGAGGGGGGGCCGGGCTTACCACCACCCTTAGCCCAGAGGGCACCACTCCTCGGGCTTGAAATTCGCATCACCGGGGTCCATGGAAGTCTCGACTTAGGTTTTGGAAACCTCCAGAGGGGGGGCTGCACTTACCACCACCCTTAGCCCAGAGGTTCATCACTCCTCGGGCATGAAATTCGGATAACCGGGGTCCATGGAAGTCAGTTTAGACCTCCAGAGAGTGGGGCCGGGCTTACCACCACCCTAAGCCCAGAGGGCGTCACTCCTCGGGCATGAAATTCGGACAACCGGGGTCCATGGAAGTCAGTTTAGACCTCCAGAGAGTGGGGCCGGGCTTACCACCACCCTAAGCCCAGAGGGCGTCACTCCTCGGGCATAAAATTCGGATAACCGGGGTCCATGGAAGTCAGTTTAGACCTCCAGAGAGTGGGGCCGGGCTTACCACCACCCTAAGCCCAGAGGGCGTCACTCCTCGGGCATGAAATACGCTACACCGGGGTCCATGGAAGTCTCGACTTAGGTTTTGGAGACCTCCAGAGGGGGGGCCGGGCATACCACCACCCTTAGCCCAGAGGGCGTCACTCCTCGGGCATGAAATACGCTTAACCGGGGTCCATGGAAGTCAATCTAGACCTCCAGAGAGGGGGGGCCGGGCTTACCACCACCCTTAGCCCAGAGGGCATCACTCCTCGGGCATCAAATTCGCATCACCGGGGTCCATGGAAGTCAGTTTAGACCTCCAGAGGGGGGGCTGAGCATACCACCACCCTTAGCCCAGAGGTGTGCTCCTCATCGGGCATGAAATACGCTTCACCGGGGTCCATGGAAGTCATTCGAGACCTCCAGAGGGGGGGCCGGGCATACCACCACCCTTAGCCCAGAGGTGAGTCACTCCTCGGGCATCAAATTCGCATCACCGGGGTCCATGGAAGTCAGTTTAGACCTCCAGAGGGGGGGCTGAGCATACCACCACCCTTAGCCCAGAGGTGTGCTCCTCATCGGGCATGAAATACGCTTCACCGGGGTCCATGGAAGTCATTCGAGACCTCCAGAGGGGGGGCCGGGCATACCACCACCCTTAGCCCAGAGGTGAGTCACTCCTCGGGCATCAAATTCGCATCACCGGGGTCCATGGAAGTCAGTTTAGACCTCCAGAGGGGGGGCTGAGCATACCACCACCCTTAGCCCAGAGGTGTGCTCCTCATCGGGCATGAAATACGCTTCACCGGGGTCCATGGAAGTCATTCGAGACCTCCAGAGGGGGGGCTGGGCATACCACCACCCTTAGCCCAGAGGTGAGTCACTCCTCGGGCATCAAATTCGCATCACCGGGGTCCATGGAAGTCATTTAGACCTCCAGAGAGGGGGGCCGAACCTACCAGCAACCTTAGCCCAGAGGGCGTCACTCCTCGGGCTTCAAACTCCCATCATCGGGGTTCCATGGAAGTCTCGACTTAGGTTTTGAACCGTTCCGGGGTCACCTCCAGTGAGATAACGCGGAAATCTCACTATATTCATGCCCACAGGCGAACCAGAGCCTTGGGCTTGTCATAGTTACATACGGTGTACCCAAACTTTCGTCTTTTCTAAAGGAACCCTAATGTCCTGACGGCACCGCACTGGAAACCCCCATGCCCTCTGAATTTTTACCACTCCGAGGTGCTCCGTTTTGGGCTTGCTACCTAGGGCGAAGAGGGTCAGAAATTTTTCTAAGTCCTACTTTAAAACGTCCCACTGGGAGACCACTAGGGTTAGCACTTTGCCAAAAAATCACGGCTGAATGCAATTTTCACGCCTCGCACCCTTTGTTCGTTTAGATTTAACAAAAAAATCAACCGAACCCCCTTTTTAACAACGCTTTGCCGAATTTAGCTCACTTTTCCCGGCCTGGAATATCTCACGCTTGCCCCCCACGGTACTTACCTCCGGGGAAGACACCCCCGTCGCTGCCAACACCCATGCCCGGCCCAGGCTCACCCGACTCGGCCTCGCTCGCTCCATCGCCCGCTCCAAACCTCCGGGGAGAAGACCCCCATCGCCGCCAACGCCCATGCCCGGCCCAGGCTCACCCGACTCGGCCTCGCTAGCTCCATCGCCCGCTCCAAACCTCCGGGGCTGGACCTCCAGGAACCCAGCGCACCTCTCGAACCTATCCGGCCCACACTTAAGCACTCCTCCTCGGACTAAACCATTCAGCCCGCGCCGCTGGAACGAGCGCCCACTGGAAGACCTGAGCCTCAAACCCGCGCGCTTTACGGTTCTCTATCTCCCCGGGCTCGGAGCACTTTTCTCGGCCATGGGACCTCCAGGGGGGGCCCCTCTTAGCTCCGTCATCATTTCTCTAAGTCTCACTCCGCCCACTGGAAGACCTGAGCCCCAAACCCGCGCGCTTTACGGTTCTCTATCTCCCCGGGCTCGGAGCACTTTTCTCGGCCATGGGACCTCCAGGGGGGGCCCCTCTTAGCTCCGTCATCATTTCTCTAAGTCTCACTCCGCCCACTGGAAGACCTGAGCCCCAAACCCGCGCGCTTTACGGTTCTCTATCTCCCCGGGCTCGGAGCACTTTTCTCGGCCATGGGACCTCCAGGGGGGGCCCCTCTTAGCTCCGTCATCATTTCTCTAAGTCTCACTCCGCCCACTGGAAGACCCGAGCCCCAAACCCGCGCGCTTTACGGTTCTCTATCTCCCCGGGCTCGGGGCACTTTTCTCGGCCACGGGACCTCCAGGGGAGGCCCCTCTTGGCTCCGTCAATATTCCTTTAAGTCTCATTCCGCCCACTGGAAGACCCGAGCCCCAAACCCGCGCGCTTTACGGTTCTCTATCACCCCGGGCTCGGAGCACTTTTCTCGGCCATGGGACCTCCAGGGGGGGCCCTTCATGGCTCCGTCAATATTCCTTTAAGTCTCACTCCGCCCACTGGAAGACCCGAGCCCCAAACCCGCGCGCTTTACGGTTCTCTATCTCCCCGGGCTCGGGGCACTTTTCTCGGCCATGGGACCTCCAGGGGGGGCCCTTCATGGCTCCGTCAATATTCCTTTAAGTCTCACTCCGCCCACTGGAAGACCCGAGCCCCAAACCCGCGCGCTTTACGGTTCTCTATCACCCCGGGCTCGGAGCACTTTTCTCGGCCATGGGACCTCCAGGGGGGGCCCTTCATGGCTCCGTCAATATTCCTTTAAGTCTCACTCCGCCCACTGGAAGACCCGAGCCCCAAACCCGCGCGCTTTACGGTTCTCTATCACCCCGGGCTCGGAGCACTTTTCTCGGCCATGGGACCTCCAGGGGGGGCCCTTCATGGCTCCGTCAATATTCCTTTAAGTCTCACTCCGCCCACTGGAAGACCCGAGCCCCAAACCCGCGCGCTTTACGGTTCTCTATCACCCCGGGCTCGGGGCACTTTTCTCGGCCATGGGACCTCCAGGGGAGGCCCCTCTTGGCTCCGTCAATATTCCTTTAAGTCTCACTCCGCCCACTGGAAGACCCGAGCCCCAAACCCGCGCGCTTTACGGTTCTCTATCACCCCGGGCTCGGGGCACTTTTCTCGGCCATGGGACCTCCAGGGGAGGCCCCTCTTGGCTCCGTCAATATTCCTTTAAGTCTCATTCCGCCCACTGCCATACCCGAGGTCTTTAACCGCGGCGTTCACGGTTCTCTATCACCCCGGGCTCGGAGCACTTTTCTCGGCCATGGGACCTCCAGGGGGGGCCCCTCATGGCTCCGTCAACATTCCTCTAAGTCTCATTCCGCCCACTGCCATACCCGGGCTCGGAGCATGTACTTCGGCCATGGGACCACAAGAGGGCGCCCTTCTTAAGAAATTGCTGACATCCAGGACCATTCAAGGGAGCGACCTGCCTCCCTATGCCCGCCACCGGCTTCCTCTAACCGGTGTACGGACTCTCGGGGCCCGCGCCCCCAGAGAACCAGAGTTTCAGAAATTGCACTAAGTCCAGACATCCAGGACCATTCAAGGGAGCGACCTGCCTCCCTATGCCCGCCACCGGCTCCCTCTAACCGGTGTACGGACTCTCGGGGCCCGCGCCCCCAGAGAACCAGAGTTTCAGAAATTGCACTAAGTCCAGACATCCAGGACCATTCAAGGGAGCGACCTGCCTCCCTATGCCCGCCACCGGCTCCCTCTAACCGGTGTACGGACTCTCGGGGCCCGCGCCCCCAGAGAACCAGAGTTTCAGAAATTGCACTAAGTCCAGACATCCAGGACCATTCAAGGGAGCGACCTGCCTCCCTATGCCCGCCACCGGCTCCCTCTAACCGGTGTACGGACTCTCGGGGCCCGCGCCCCCAGAGAACCAGAGTTTCGGAAATTGCACTAAGTCCGATTTTCGCCCACTACGAGACCTAAAACCGTCATCCAGGATTTCACAGGGGAGTACCCACCTCCCCTATGCCCGCCACCGGCTCCCTCTAACCGGTGTACGGAGTCTCCGGGGCCCGCGCCCCAGAGAACCAGACCTGGACCGCTCCGGAGGGCCGGGGGTTTGCTTTCGCCTTCCCCCCGACAAATGTTTGAGTGGACGGGATGACTTTCAATGGATCGCGGTATATGCACCCGCTCTGCCACTTACGACACCCGCACTCCGAATCAGGTCGTTTACGAGTCATTTCACACCCGGATCAAGAGACATTTGCTTTGACGAGGGAGGTGGACTGAGGCGTTCATTAGCCCCGGTCCGGTTCCAGTGTCATGCGGCTCTCGTCACCGGCGGTGGGGAGGAAAGCACCTCCCACCCCGGCTATCCAAGACCAAGCTCACCGATGCTGGGCGCGGATGTATCGCTCCTTCTAGGCGGGATTCCGACTTAGAGGCGTTCAGTCGTAAGCCCTCGGATGATAGCCTTGCA
>NW_027101111.1:299779-307279 GCF_029633855.1 Hoplias malabaricus | reverse complement strand
CGCGCGTTCGGTTCATCCCGCAGCACCAGTTCTGCTTACCAAAAGTGGCCCACTTGGCACCATCATTCGATGCCCGGCTCCAAGCCTGCGAGCCGGGCCTCTTACCCATTTAAAGTTTGAGGGTAGGACGAGGCCATTTCGGCCCCGCAGCCTATGATCATTGCTTTACCGGATAAAACTGAGTCTGGTGCCAGCTATCCTGAGGGAAACTTCGGAGGGAACCAGCTACTAGATGGTTCGTTAAGTCTTTCGCCCCTATACCCAGGTCGGACGACCGAATTGAACGTCAGGACCGCTACGGGCCTCCACGCAGGGTTTCCCCTGGCTTCGCCCTGCCCAGGCATAGATCACCATCTTTCGGGTACCACCGCGTATGCTCTTGCTCCACTCTCCACTCGGTGGAGAGCAGGCCGGTGGTGCGCTGTCAACCCAAACATTGACGGGGTGCATCAGATCCCACCTCAGCCGACGCGCGCCGGCCTTCACCTTCGTTGCGCCTCCGGGGTTCAAGCCCCTTTGACTCGCATACGCGTTAGACTCCTTGGTCCGTGTTTCAAGACGGGTCGGTCGGGGTCCGAACTTAGCCGCTGACCTTAGGCGTTTTGGCTGTGGGCCTGGATCACCCCCCGTATTGCCGTAGCGGGCCTAGCCCGGGGCTGAGGACAGCCCAACCGGCCCGCTTTCGTCCGAACGATCAGGGGGGGGCCCCATCCCCATCCCGAAGGAGGGGAAAACGCGGAAAGGACATTACTCCGCGGCCCCGGCGTTATCGGCGAAGTCGGAGCGAGGGGCTGTAGCGGAACGCCCGTGTCCGGGGGCCACGTGGGGCTCCCTTCTCCGGACGGACCTACCTTCACCCTCGGGCCCTTCCAAGCCTAACCGGAGCCGGTCGCGACTCACCCACCACGCGGGGGGAAGTACACCTGACGGGCCGAGCCTTCGTACGCCCGAGAGGCCCGAAGTCGAGAGGCGAAGCTCAGGGCCGAGCAGGGAGTGGGGTAGCCCCCACTCTCGCCCGGATGAACTCGCCTCCGAGCCACGGAACCACACGAGCGCGGGCCGTCCGCCCGGCTGAATCCCCCGGGGGGGTCTTCTCGGTCCCCCGACCGTTTACCTCTCAACGGTTTCACGCTCTCTTGAACTCTCTCTTCAAAGTACTGCTTTCAACTTTCCCTCACGGTACTTTGTTCGCTATCGGTCTCGTGCCGGTATTTAGCCTTAGATGGAGTTTACCACCCACTTTGAGCTGCATTCACAAGCAACTCGACTCCGGGAAGCCCGATCTACCCGGCGGGATGCGGGACAATACCGGGCCTTCACCATCTGCGGAAGACACTTCCTTGCAAAACTTGGTCCCGCGTCCGCACCGAGACCAAACGGACTTCCGTACGCTACATTTCCCGGCCCACCCCGGTCAGGGGAAAGTGGGATTCAGCGCTGGGCTCTTCCCTCTTCGCTCGCCGCTACTAGGGGAATCCTTGTTAGTTTCTTTTCCTCCGCTTACTGATATGCTTAAGTTCAGCGGGTTGTCTCGTCTGATCTGAGGTCGCACTACGAGACTGTTTTGCGGGGCGCGGGGGGCGCGAACCCCCCGGCCGCTCGCCGTATTACGGTACCCACTCTCCGACGGCGGCGGAGAGCCCAGCGGGGAGAGACTATGACGGATTGGACCCGGACCTAATGGCTCTCCCTACGTCCGGAGCTCTCGCCACACGTCGGGTTTAAGGCCCGAGTCTGGGTTTAGGGAGACGAAGGGCCGTCCGAGGTGGAGGCCCTGCGAACTCCCAGCCGCGGTCTAGGAAGACCGATCGATGGGTAAACCGACCCTCAGACAGGCGTGGCCGCGGGATGGACCCCCGCGGCCGCCATGTGCGTTCGAAATATCGATGATCTGTGTTCTGCAATTCACATTATTTAACGCAGGTTACCGCGTTCTTCATCGATGCACGAGCCAAGTGATCCACCGCTAAGAGTTGTATGAGGTTTGTGCCCGGCCCGTTACAGGCCGGGCGAAGGAAGCCATTCGAACACGAGACAACGTTTGACAATATTTCAAGCCGGGTGCCTTCCCCCCCGTGGAGGGGGGAAGGTCATTGAACCTGGGCGTCACCACCGGACCGAGGAGTTACGGCCCGGGGGACGATCGCCCGAGTAGGTGCCCGAGACTTACGTGGTTTAGGAGACCGGGTCTAGGCCCCACCGTTCCCGGCGAGGCCCAGGGTTTGGTTCGCTGCGTTACGGGTCCCGGTCTAAGGCATTCAGGCGTGCGCTCAAAGCCAAGCTCTCCACCCCGGAGGGTATGAGCGAGGCCCGGTGGTACGCTCCCAAGTCCCCCGCTTAGGGGAAGGCGCTGGGTAGATCCCACCTAGTCAGGACCGGCGGGCACCGGCCGTCTCCTTCGGGTGTTTAAACGCATCCGGGGTTCGTGAGGCCCCTTCAACTCGCGCACCGGCCTTAGACTATTATACGGTCCGTCTCTGCGAAGCCAACATCGGGGTATTTGCATGCGCTCTTAAGCTCCGCTCCAACCCCGTGAGGGGAAAGAGTTTCGCCCGGCGGTACGCTCCCGTCCACCACCACCCCCTGTGCCGGGGGGATGGGTTCAGGGAGATCCCACCGAGGCCGGCGAGCACCGGCCAACGCCCTGGGGGTGAGTAAGCCCCTTTGACTCGCGCACGCACAATCAAGCCTTCAACGATCAATGGTTGGTTTAACGACCCGGCGGGCGGCTCCGGCGCCACTCTCCCCCCCGCGAACGAGGGGGGCGGACCGGGGTACCTATGCACCTAAGGCGGTCCTCGCATAACCCCGAGTTCCGAAGCCGGCTCGCTACGTCCACCCACCCGGAGGGGGAGAGACTCACGTCGGCCGACGACGAAAGGTACGAGGCTTCTGCGGTCCATACCTTGAAGGTACCCGCCGGGGGAGGTTTGGCCTCTCGAGTCCGACTCGACAACCGGCCGTGGCCAGGTCACCGTTAATGATCCTTCCGCAGGTTCCCCTACGGAAACCTTGTTACGACTTTTACTCCCTCTAGATGCCCAGGTTCGATCGACTTCCCACCTCAACGAGGCAACCCCCCGGTAAAGGGGCACCTCGGAGATGGTCCGAGGACCTCACCAGGCCATCCAATCGGTAGTAGCGACGGGCGGTGTGTACAAAGGGCAGGGACTTAATCGACGCGGGCTGGTGACCCGCGACTACTTGGAATTCCTCGTTCAAGGGGAAAAGTTACAATCCCCTATCCCCAGCGGGGAAGGCGTTCATAGGATTGCCCAGGCCTTTCGGCATAGGATGGATGCACATGCTGAACCAGCCAGTGTAACTCACGTGCGGCCCCGGGCGTCTAAGGGCATCACAGACCTGTTATGGCCCCGAATCTCATACGGCTTTGCCTTGCCCCGGATCGCTCTAAGAAGTTCGGCCACCGACCGACGAACCCCTCGGGCCGCAAGCCCCCACAGGGACCCAAGGGAGGGCCGTGTAACTTTTTAAGGCACAGGGTCTCGTCCGTTATCGGAGTTAACCAGACGAATCGCTCCACGAACTCCCAACGGCCATGCACCACCACCCACAGAATCAAGAAAGAGCCATCAATCTGTCAATCCTTACCGTGTCCGGGCCGGGTGAGATTCCCCGTGTTGAGTCAAATTAAGCCGCAAGCTCCACTCCTGGTGGTGCCCTTCCGTCAATTCCTTTAAGTTTCAGCTTTGCAACCGTACTCCCCCCAGAGCCCAAAGACTCGTGGTTTCCCTCACGCTGCCCGGCGGGTCATGGTCGCTAGCCTCACGCCGCCGGATCGCGGGTCGGCATAGTTTACGGTCGGAACTACGACGGTATCTGATCGTCTTCGCTCCCCCGACTTTCGTTCTTGATTAATGAAAACATTCTTGGCAAATGCTTTCGCTTTCGTTCGTCCCACACCGGTCAACGAATTTCACCTCTATCGGTGTGGTACGGATGCCCCCGGCCGTCCCTCTTAATCATTGCCCTCGGTCCTTAAAACCCACGAAATAGGACCGTGGAAGCCCCGGAGCCCCACTCCGGAACGACCAGCCGTCCCGAAGGAGAGACCCCGAAGCCCCGCGGAAGGGCCCTATTCCATTATTCCTAGCTCAGTCAGACATGGCACGTGTCGGCCTGCTTTGAGCACTCTGCTTTATTCAAAGTAAACGCTCCGGACCCTCCAACCCACCGTGCACCGCAGTGAAGTACCCAGCTAAGGGCTTCTCCGCGGCCGGCGAGCAGAGGACACCGGCGGGTAGGGACCAGGTCCCAACATCCACCCAGAGACAGGGGGTCACCCCCGAAGGAGCTCCCCACGCCATCCCGGACAGTACAGGGGATCCGAGACCTGTCCCCACATCCAACTACGAGCTTTTTAACTGCAGCAACTTTAGCATACGCTATTGGAGCTGGAATTACCGCGGCTGCTGGCACCAGACTTGCCCTCCAATGGGTCATCACTCACGGACATAGATTGAGTTCATTTCGATTACGCTCCACAGGATCATAGGACCCGCATCGATATTTTTCGTCACTACCTCCCCGTGTCGGGAATGGGTAATTTGCGCGCCTGCTGCCTTCCTTGGAAGTGGTAGCCGTTTCTCAGGCTCCCTCTCCGGAATCGAACCCAGATTCCCCGTTACCCGTGGTCACCACGGTAGGCACGTAGCCTACCGTCGAAAGTTGATAGGGCAGACACTCGAATGATACGTCGCCGCCCCGGAGGGCTTAACGATCGGCCAGAGGTTATCTAGAGTCACCAAAGCGACCCGACCGGAGCCGGGAGGGTTTTTCGGTTCTGATAAATGCACGTATCCGGGGGACAGGGGCCGGGAGAGCATTTCACGCCGACCCCCAGAACCCTTCCAACGCTTCGTTTGCATGTATTAGCTCTGGAATTACCACAGTTATACCAAGTAACGTGTGGAGCGATCAAAGGAACCATAACTGATTTAATGAGCCATTCGCAGTTTCACTGTACCAAAACCCGTGTGTACTTAGACTTGCATGGCTTAATCTTTGAGACAAGCATATAATACTGGCAGGATCAACCAGACCGACCCCCCTTGGATCTCAAACCCCGGACGGGGAAAGAGAGGGGGCGCATGGAGCCCGTGAGAGTGATCTCAGGGGACACCAGCGAAGAGGATCGAACGCGACCCCGCTGTGGGGGTCTGCAATCGACTTGGCAACTTGGAAAACGTATGATTCTCGCCCGGACGGTGCAGGCTAGGGGCCGGGTCCTTCCCTCAAACGGATCCCGACCCTAAGGCACCACCGACGCGGACGTTGAACGGACCTACTGTTGGATCGACCGGCCGACTAAGTCCCCCTCGGAACCGTTCTGGACAAGCGGACATGCCTCTTACGGGCATCCACGAGCCATGGAGGCTGGGAGCACAAGGTGGGGAGGATCGCTCTAAGCACTGTATTTAGGCTTAGAAGCCTGCCCCTGGTGCTCCGCGTATACCGAGCTCGAACGGCCGTGAAGGACAGCCGTTAAGGGAAGAGAATGGAAGAGAATCCTGGCCCCCTCAAAGCGCGAGGAAGTCGGCATAGGTTTTTACGGTACGCCACCACCGGAGCCGTCTGATGTTCAGAAGACGAAGGGTTTTGCCCTCAATCTCGTAAGGTCGAGGGCTCACCACCGAACTTCCAGCCGCGGTCCTTGGTAGGACCGATACGCGGACAAGCCGCAAATCCTGGCCCCCTCGCAGTGCGAGGAGGTCGGCAAAGGTTTACGGTTTCGCCCCCCGGAGCCTACGGAAGTCTGCGTTTAAGAAGACGAAGGGTCGGATCCCGTAGGCCGACCCTGCGAACTTCCAGCCGCGGTCTGTGGAAGACCGATCCGTGTCACCTCTAATGCGCTCTTTGCCTCCGGCCGTTTCCAGCCGGGGGCCCGGTGGTGCGCTCCCACGTCCCGCTCAAAGGAGGGGAAAGGTCGGGAGATCCCACGGACCGGCGGATGACCGCCGGCCAACGCCTCGGGGGGTTACGCGGCCCCGTCGACTCGCGCACGGGCAAATTTATGGGTTTAAAAAGGGGGACAATCCTCATACGTTCGACCCCCCGGTGCCCAGGGAAGTTGACCCTCCCCGGGCAGGCATATCGAACGAATCATCGGTCGGAAAACTCTCTCTTTCGGGACGGGGGAAACCCCTCATACGCTCGACCCCCCATGCCCAGGAATGTTTTACCTTCCCAGGCATACATCGAACGAATCATCGGGGTGGACACAACGGGCTTATAACAATCGACGGGGCGGCCCGTTCCACCCGCCCCACAAGTGGGCAGATGGTCGGTGGCCTATAGACCCACAGGCAGTCCCAATACCACCGTGATACGAGATCCGGGGTTGGGACTTGACCTTAAAGGTACCCGGTCGAGGCGGACCGAGTGGAAGCCACTCGGATTTATGACAGTGGTAGGCCCCACGGACCTTGGGGACCACTCCCCATCGCTCTGCCCGGCACCTGGCTCGGAAACCGGGACTAATTTTGGCAGTAATACGCTATCGGTCTTGGTTCTCATTGGTTCATACACCCAAGATGGGCGAACGTCGAACGCGAACGGGAGCGATCAACGCCCCTAACTCCCTTAACCCTAACTCCCTTAACCCTAACTCCCTTAACCCTAACTCCCTTAACCCTAACTCCCTTAACCCTAACTCCCTTAACCCTAACTCCCTTAACCCTAACTCCCTTAACCCTAACTCCCTTAACCCTAACTCCCTTAACCCTAACTCCCTTAACCCTAACTCCCTTAACCCTAACTCCCTTAACCCTAACTCCCTTAACCCTAACTCCCTTAACCCTAACTCCCTTAACCCTAACTCCCTTAACCCTAACTCCCTTAACCCTAACTCCCTTAACCCTAACTCCCTTAACCCTAACTCCCTTAACCCTAACTCCCTTAACCCTAACTCCCTTAACCCTAACTCCCTTAACCCTAACTCCCTTAACCCTAACTCCCTTAACCCTAACTCCCTTAACCCTAACTCCCTTAACCCTAACTCCCTTAACCCTAACTCCCTTAACCCTAACTCCCTTAACCCTAACTCCCTTAACCCTAACTCCCTTAACCCTAACTCCCTTAACCCTAACTCCCTTAACCCTAACTCCCTTAACCCTAACTCCCTTAACCCTAACTCCCTTAACCCTAACTCCCTTAACCCTAACTCCCTTAACCCTAACTCCCTTAACCCTAACTCCCTTAACCCTAACTCCCTTAACCCTAACTCCCTTAACCCTAACTCCCTTAACCCTAACTCCCTTAACCCTAACTCCCTTAACCCTAACTCCCTTAACCCTAACTCCCTTAACCCTAACTCCCTTAACCCTAACTCCCTTAACCCTAACTCCCTTAACCCTAACTCCCTTAACCCTAACTCCCTTAACCCTAACTCCCTTAACCCTAACTCCCTTAACCCTAACTCCCTTAACCCTAACTCCCTTAACCCTAACTCCCTTAACCCTAACTCCCTTAACCCTAACT
>NW_027101111.1:289145-297457 GCF_029633855.1 Hoplias malabaricus | reverse complement strand
AGGGGAGGCCGCGCTTACCTCCACCTTAAGCCCAGAGGGTGTCACTCCTCCGGCTTGTGTATTCGCATCAACGGGGTCCATGGAAGTCATTTTAGACCTCCAGAGGGGAGGCAACCCAAACCATCCCCTTAGCCCAGAGGTGTGCCAGTCCTCGGGCTTGTGTATTCGCATCAACGGGGTCCATGGAAGTCATTTTAGACCTCCAGAGGGGAGGCAACCCAAACCATCCCCTTAGCCCAGAGGTGTGCCACTCCTCGGGCTTGTGTATTCGCATCACCGGGGTCTACGGAGGTCTCAACTTAGGTTTTGAAAACCTCCAGAGGGGGGGCCGGATTAACCACCACCCTAGCCCAGAGGGGTGCCAGTCCTCGGGCATGTCAATTCGCATCACCGGGGTCTACGGAGGTCTCGACTTAGGTTTTGAAAACCTCCAGAGGGTGGGGGCATATCTTATCCCCACCCTAGCCCAGAGGGGTGCCAGTCCTCGGGCTTCGGTATTCGCATCACCGGGGTCTACGGAGGTCTCAACTTAGGTTTTGAAAACCTCCAGAGGGGGGGCCGGATTAACCACCACCCTAGCCCAGAGGGGTGCCAGTCCTCGGGCTTCGGTATTCGCATCACCGGGGTCTATGGAGGTCTCGACTTAGGTTTTGAAAACCTCCAGAGGGTGGGGGCATATCTTATCCCCACCCTAGCCCAGAGGTGTGCCAGTCCTCGGGCTTCGGTATTCGCATCAACGGGGTCTACGGATGTCTCGACTTAGGTTTTGAACACATCCAGGGAAGCAGAGCGGACATTCCCATTATTTCAAGCCCATCGGGAAGCCACTCTTTTGGGCATAGCGTTTCGCATCGCTGTTACCCAAACTTACGTCTGATTTAATGCCTCCCTAATATCCCGACGGCACCAGGCTGAGAAACCATATGCCCACAGGATTTGAGGCATTGGAACCTCGTTCGCATAGCCGACAACGATGAACCTCCCTCGGACTCGCTACGAGGCTTGAGGAGGGTCCTGATTTTCTTAAAATCTCAGGTGAGGGACTTAGAAAATTTTCACTTTAAAACCACAGACCTCCAGAGGAGAGACCGGGCTTATCACAACCTTAGCCCAGAGGGCGCCACTCCTCGGGCATGTCACTTCGCATCACCGGGGTCCATGGATGTCTCGACTTAGGTTTTGAACACATCCAGAAGGGGGGGCCGGATTAACCACCACCCTTAGCCCAGAGGGGTGCCAGTCCTCGGGCTTTAAATTCGCTTCGCCGGGGTCTATGGAAGTCATTTTTAGACCTCCAGAGGGGAGGCAACCCAAACCATCCCCTTAGCCCAGAGGTGTGCCACTCCTCGGGCTTGTGTATTCGCATCACCGGGGTCCATGGAAGTCATTTTAGACATCCAGAGAGTGGGGCCGGTCTTACCACCACCCTTAAGCCCAGAGGGCGTCACTCCTCGGGCATGAAATTCGGATTACCGGGGTCTATGGATGTCTCAACTTAGGTTTTGAACACATCCAGAGGGGAGGCCACCCAAACCATCCCCTTAGCCCGGAGGTGTGCACCTCCTCGGGCTTCAAATTCGAATCACCGGGGTCCATGGAAGTCATTTTAGACATCCAGAGAGTGGGGCCGGTCTTACCACCACTCTTAGCCCAGAGGGCACCACTCCTCGGGCATGAAATTCGCATCACCGGGGTCCATGGAAGTCAGTTTAGACCTCCAGAGAGTGGGGCCGGTCTTACCACCACTCTTAAGCCCAGAGGGCGTCACTCCTCGGGCATGAAATTCGGATTACCGGGGTCTACGGATGTCTCAACTTAGGTTTTGAACACATCCAGAGGGGAGGCCACCCAAACCATCCCCTTAGCCCGGAGGTGTGCACCTCCTCGGGCTTGAAATTCGAATCACCGGGGTCCATGGAAGTCAGTTTAGACCTCCAGAGAGTGGGGCCGGTCTTACCACCACCCTTAAGCCCAGAGGGCGTCACTCCTCGGGCATGGAATTCGCATCAACGGGGTCTACGGATGTCTCGACTTAGGTTTTGAACACATCCAGGGAAGCAGAGCGGACATTCCCATTATTTCAAGCCCATCGGGAAGCCACTCCTTTGGGCATAGCGTTTCGCATCGCTGTTACCCAAACTTACGTCTGATTTAATGCCTCCCTAATATCCCGACGGCACCAGGCTGAGAAACCATATGCCCACAGGATTAGAGGCGTCTGAACCCCTTTCGCATAGCCGACAACGATGAACCTCCCTCGGACTCGCTACGAGGCTTGAGGAGGGTCCTGATTCTCTTAAAATCTCAGGTGAGGGACTTAGAAAATATTCACTTTAAAACCACAGACCTCCAGAGGAGAGACCGGGCTTATCACAACCTTAGCCCAGAAGGCACCACTCTTCGGGCATGTCACTTCGCATCACCGGGGTCCATGGAAGTCTCGACTTAGGTTTTGAACGCATCCAGAGGGTGGGGGCCGGACTTACCACCACCCTTAGCCCAGAGGGCATCACTCCTCGGGCATGAAATTCGGATAACCGGGGTCCATGGAAGTCTCGACTTAGGTTTTGGAGACCTCCAGAGGGGGGGCCGGGCATACCACCACCCTTAGCCCAGAGGTGAGTCACTCCTTGGGCTTTAAATTCGGATAACCGGGGTCCATGGAAGTCAGTTTAGACCTCCAGAGGGGGGGCCGAGCATACCACCACCCTAAGCCCAGAGGGCACTACTCCTCGGGCATGAAATTCGGATAACCGGGGTCCATGGAAGTCAGTTTAGACCTCCAGAGGGGGGGCCGGGCTTACCACCACCCTAAGCCCAGAGGGCGTCACTCCTCGGGCATGAAATACGCTACACCGGGGTCCATGGAAGTCGTTCTAGACCTCCAGAGGGGGGGCCAAGCATACCACCACCCTTAGCCCAGAGGTGTGCTCCTCATCGGGCATGAAATACGCTTCACCGGGGTCCATGGAAGTCAATCGAGACCTCCAGAGGGGGGGCTGGGCATACCACCACCCTTAGCCCAGAGGTGAGTCACTCCTTGGGCTTTAAATTCGCATCACCGGGGTCCATGGAAGTCGTTTTAGACCTCCAGAGAGGGGGGGCCTGGCTTACCACCACCCTAGCCGAGAGGGCGTCACTCCTCGGGCATGAAATTCGCTTCACCGGGGTCCATGGAAGTCAGTTTAGACCTCCAGAGAGGGGGGCCGAACCTACCACCAACCTTAGCCCAGAGGGCGTCACTCCTCGGGCTTGAAATACGGATCACCGGGGTCTACGGAAGTCTAGACTTAGGTTTTGAACACTTCCATAGGGGGGGGCCGGGCATACCACCACCCTAGCCCGGAGGGCACCACTCCTCGGGCTTGAAATACGCATCGCCGGGGTCTACGGATGTGTGGATGTGCGTAAATACTTTGAAAAATTTCGAAATTTTGAACACTTTTGACTTCCATAGTGGAAAACGAGCGTTTCTCCACATAAGCCCGGAAGGCGTCACTCCTCGGGCTTGAAATAAGTATCACCGGGGTCTATGGATGTCTCCACTTAGGTTTTGAACATTTCCAGAGGTGGGGCCGGTCATACCGCCACCCTAGCCCGGAGGGCGCCACTCATCGGGCTTGAAATTCGCATCACCTGGGTCTACGGAAGTCTCGACTTAGGTTTTGAACACTTCCAGAGGGTGGGGCCGGTCTTACCACCACCCTTAGCCCAGAGGGGTGCCAGTCCTCTGGCTTTAAATTAGAATCACCGGGGTCTACGGAAGTCTTTTTTGACCTCCAGAGGGGAGGCAACCCAAACCATCCCCTTAGCCCGGAGGTGTGCACCTCCTCGGGCTTGAAATTCGCATCACCGGGGTCCATGGAAGTCATTTTAGACCTCCAGAGAGGGGGGGCTGCACTTACCACCACCCTTAGCCCAGAGGGCGTCACTCCTCGGGCATGAAATACGCTACACCGGGGTCCATGGAAGTCATTTTAGACCTCCAGAGAGGGGGGGCCGGGCTTACCACCACCCTTAGCCCAGAGGGCACCACTCCTCGGGCTTGAAATTCGCATCACCGGGGTCCATGGAAGTCTCGACTTAGGTTTTGGAAACCTCCAGAGGGGGGGCTGCACTTACCACCACCCTAAGCCCAGAGGGCGTCACTCCTCGGGCATGAAATACGCTATACCGGGGTCCATGGAAGTCCTTTTAGACCTCCAGAGAGGGGGGGCCGGGCTTACCACCACCCTTAGCCCAGAGGGCACCACTCCTCGGGCTTGAAATTCGCATCACCGGGGTCCATGGAAGTCTCGACTTAGGTTTTGGAAACCTCCAGAGGGGGGGCTGCACTTACCACCACCCTTAGCCCAGAGGTTCATCACTCCTCGGGCATGAAATTCGGATAACCGGGGTCCATGGAAGTCAGTTTAGACCTCCAGAGAGTGGGGCCGGGCTTACCACCACCCTAAGCCCAGAGGGCGTCACTCCTCGGGCATGAAATACGCTACACCGGGGTCCATGGAAGTGATTTTAGACCTCCAGAGAGGGGGGGCCGGGCTTACCACCACCCTTAGCCCAGAGGGCGTCACTCCTCGGGCATGAAATTCAGATAACCGGGGTCCATGGAAGTCTCGACTTAGGTTTTGGAGACCTCCAGAGGGTGGGGGCCGGGCATACCACCACCCTTAGCCCAGAGGGCGTCACTCCTCGGGCATGAAATACGCTTAACCGGGGTCCATGGAAGTCAATCTAGACCTCCAGAGAGGGGGGGCCGGGCTTACCACCACCCTTAGCCCAGAGGGCATCACTCCTCGGGCATGAAATTCGGATAACCGGGGTCCATGGAAGTCTCGACTTAGGTTTTGGAGACCTCCAGAGGGGGGGCCGGGCATACCACCACCCTTAGCCCAGAGGTGAGTCACTCCTCGGGCATCAAATTCGCATCACCGGGGTCCATGGAAGTCAGTTTAGACCTCCAGAGGGGGGGCTGAGCATACCACCACCCTTAGCCCAGAGGTGTGCTCCTCATCGGGCATGAAATACGCTTCACCGGGGTCCATGGAAGTCATTCGAGACCTCCAGAGGGGGGGCTGGGCATACCACCACCCTTAGCCCAGAGGTGAGTCACTCCTCGGGCATCAAATTCGCATCACCGGGGTCCATGGAAGTCATTTAGACCTCCAGAGAGGGGGGCCGAACCTACCAGCAACCTTAGCCCAGAGGGCGTCACTCCTCGGGCTTCAAACTCCCATCATCGGGGTTCCATGGAAGTCTCGACTTAGGTTTTGAACCGTTCCGGGGTCACCTCCAGTGAGATAACGCGGAAATCTCACTATATTCATGCCCACAGGCGAACCAGAGCCTTGGGCTTGTCATAGTTACATACGGTGTACCCAAACTTTCGTCTTTTCTAAAGGAACCCTAATGTCCTGACGGCACCGCACTGGAAACCCCCATGCCCTCTGAATTTTTACCACTCCGAGGTGCTCCGTTTTGGGCTTGCTACCTAGGGCGAAGAGGGTCAGAAATTTTTCTAAGTCCTACTTTAAAACGTCCCACTGGGAGACCACTAGGGTTAGCACTTTGCCAAAAAATCACGGCTGAATGCAATTTTCACGCCTCGCACCCTTTGTTCGTTTAGATTTAACAAAAAAATCAACCGAACCCCCTTTTTAACAACGCTTTGCCGAATTTAGCTCACTTTTCCCGGCCTGGAATATCTCACGCTTGCCCCCCACGGTACTTACCTCCGGGGAAGACACCCCCGTCGCTGCCAACACCCATGCCCGGCCCAGGCTCACCCGACTCGGCCTCGCTCGCTCCATCGCCCGCTCCAAACCTCCGGGGAGAAGACCCCCATCGCCGCCAACGCCCATGCCCGGCCCAGGCTCACCCGACTCGGCCTCGCTCGCTCCATCGCCCCGCTCCAAACCTCCGGGGCTGGACCTCCAGGAACCCAGCGCACCTCTCGAACCTATCCGGCCCACACTTAAGCACTCCTCCTCGGACTAAACCATCCAGCCCGCGCCGCTGGAACGAGCGCCCACTGGAAGACCTGAGCCTCAAAACAGCGCGCTTTACGGTTCTCTATCTCCCCGGGCTCGGAGCACTTTTCTCGGCCATGGGACCTCCAGGGGGGGCCCCTCTTAGCTCCGTCATCATTTCTCTAAGTCTCACTCCGCCCACTGGAAGACCCGAGCCCCAAACCCGCGCGCTTTACGGTTCTCTATCTCCCCGGGCTCGGAACACTTTTCTCGGCCATGGGACCTCCAGGGGGGGCCCTTCATGGCTCCGTCAATATTCCTTTAAGTCTCACTCCGCCCACTGGAAGACCCGAGCCCCAAACCCGCGCGCTTTACGGTTCTCTATCTCCCCGGGCTCGGAACACTTTTCTCGGCCATGGGACCTCCAGGGGGGGCCCTTCATGGCTCCGTCAATATTCCTTTAAGTCTCACTCCGCCCACTGGAAGACCCGAGCCCCAAACCCGCGCGCTTTACGGTTCTCTATCTCCCCGGGCTCGGGGCACTTTTCTCGGCCACGGGACCTCCAGGGGAGGCCCCTCTTGGCTCCGTCAATATTCCTTTAAGTCTCATTCCGCCCACTGGAAGACCCGAGCCCCAAACCCGCGCGCTTTACGGTTCTCTATCTCCCCGGGCTCGGGGCACTTTTCTCGGCCATGGGACCTCCAGGGGGGGCCCCTCATGGCTCCGTCAACATTCCTCTAAGTCTCATTCCGCCCACTGCGATACCCGAGGTCTTTAACCGCGGCGTTCACGGTTCTCTATCACCCCGGGCTCGGAGCACTTTTCTCGGCCATGGGACCTCCAGGGGAAGCCCCTCTTGGCTCCGTCATCATTTCTCTAAGTCTCATTCCGCCCACTGGAAGACCCGAGCCCCAAACCCGCGCGCTTTACGGTTCTCTATCACCCCGGGCTCGGGGCACTTTTCTCGGCCACGGGACCTCCAGGGGAGGCCCCTCTTGGCTCCGTCAATATTCCTTTAAGTCTCATTCCGCCCACTGCCATACCCGAGGTCTTTAACCGCGGCGTTCACGGTTCTCTATCACCCCGGGCTCGGAGCACTTTTCTCGGCCATGGGACCTCCAGGGGGGGCCCCTCATGGCTCCGTCAACATTCCTCTAAGTCTCATTCCGCCCACTGCCATACCCGGGCTCGGAGCATGTACTTCGGCCATGGGACCACAAGAGGGCGCCCTTCTTAAGAAATTGCTGACATCCAGGACCATTCAAGGGAGCGACCTGCCTCCCTATGCCCGCCACCGGCTCCCTCTAACCGGTGTACGGACTCTCGGGGCCCGCGCCCCCAGAGAACCAGAGTTTCGGAAATTGCACTAAGTCCGATTTTCGCCCACTACGAGACCTAAAACCGTCATCCAGGATTTCACAGGGGAGTACCCACCTCCCCTATGCCCGCCACCGGCTCCCTCTAACCGGTGTACGGAGTCTCCGGGGCCCGCGCCCCAGAGAACCAGACCTGGACCGCTCCGGAGGGCCGGGGGTTTGCTTTCGCCTTCCCCCCGACAAATGTTTGAGTGGACGGGATGACTTTCAATGGATCGCGGTATATGCACCCGCTCTGCCACTTACGACACCCGCACTCCGAATCAGGTCGTTTACAAGTCATTTCACACCCGGATCAAGAGACATTTGCTTTGACGAGGGAGGTGGACCGAGGCGTTCATTAGCCCCGGTCCGGTTCCAGTGTCATGCGGCTCTCGTCACCGGCGGTGGGGAGGAAAGCACCTCCCACCCCGGCTATCCAAGACCAAGCTCACCGATGCTGGGCGCGGATGTATCGCTCCTTCTAGGCGGGATTCCGACTTAGAGGCGTTCAGTCGTAAGCCCTCGGATGATAGCCTTGCACCAGTGGCTGCACAGCCAAGCGCGAGTACCATGTATCCGAACCTGCGGTTCCTCTCGTACTGGGCTGGATTACTATCGGAGCAACGGTCAACATCAGTAGGGTAAAGCTAACCTGTCTCACGACGGTCTAAACCCAGCTCACGTTCCCTGTTAGTGGGTGAACAATCCAACGCTTTGCGAATTCTGCTTCGCAATGATAGGAAGAGCCGACATCGAAGAATCAAACGGCGACGTCGCTATGAACGCTTGGCCGCCACAAGCCAGTTATCCCTGTGGTAACTTTTCTGACACCTCCCGCTTAAAACCCAAAAAGCAGACGGAAGGATCGTTAGGCCCCGCTTTCACGGTCCGTATTCATACTGAAAATCAGGATCAAGCCGGCTTTTGCCCTTATGCTCTACGGGAGGTTTCTGTCCTTCCCTGAGCCCGCCTTAGGACACCTGC
>NW_027101111.1:269145-284145 GCF_029633855.1 Hoplias malabaricus | reverse complement strand
CCGACTCGACAACCGGCCGTGGCCAGGTCACCGTTAATGATCCTTCCGCAGGTTCCCCTACGGAAACCTTGTTACGACTTTTACTCCCTCTAGATGCCCAGGTTCGATCGACTTCCCACCTCAATGAGGCAACCCCCCGGTAAAGGGGCACCTCGGAGATGGTCCGAGGACCTCACCAGGCCATCCAATCGGTAGTAGCGACGGGCGGTGTGTACAAAGGGCAGGGACTTAATCGACGCGGGCTGGTGACCCGCGACTACTTGGAATTCCTCGTTCAAGGGGAAAAGTTACAATCCCCTATCCCCAGCGGGGAAGGCGTTCATAGGATTGCCCAGGCCTTTCGGCATAGGATGGATGCACATGCTGAACCAGCCAGTGTAACTCACGTGC
Source organism: Hoplias malabaricus (assembly GCF_029633855.1). Classification (NCBI taxonomy): domain Eukaryota; kingdom Metazoa; phylum Chordata; class Actinopteri; order Characiformes; family Erythrinidae; genus Hoplias; species Hoplias malabaricus. Next base: position 283,755 of record NW_027101111.1, on the reverse strand, counting down.
GGCCCCGGGCGTCTAAGGGCATCACAGACCTGTTATGGCCCCGAATCTCATACGGCTTTGCCTTGCCCCGGATCGCTCTAAGAAGTTCGGCCACCGACCGACGAACCCCTCGGGCCGCAAGCCCCCACAGGGACCCAAGGGAGGGCCGTGTAACTTTTTAAGGCACAGGGTCTCGTCCGTTATCGGAGTTAACCAGACGAATCGCTCCACGAACTCCCAACGGCCATGCACCACCACCCACAGAATCAAGAAAGGGCCATCAATCTGTCAATCCTTACCGTGTCCGGGCCGGGTGAGATTCCCCGTGTTGAGTCAAATTAAGCCGCAAGCTCCACTCCTGGTGGTGCCCTTCCGTCAATTCCTTTAAGTTTCAGCTTTGCAACCGTACTCCCCCCAGAGCCCAAAGACTCGTGGTTTCCCTCACGCTGCCCGGCGGGTCATGGTCGCTAGCCTCACGCCGCCGGATCGCGGGTCGGCATAGTTTACGGTCGGAACTACGACGGTATCTGATCGTCTTCGCTCCCCCGACTTTCGTTCTTGATTAATGAAAACATTCTTGGCAAATGCTTTCGCTTTCGTTCGTCCCACACCGGTCAACGAATTTCACCTCTATCGGTGTGGTACGGATGCCCCCGGCCGTCCCTCTTAATCATTGCCCTCGGTCCTTAAAACCCACGAAATAGGACCGTGGAAGCCCCGGAGCCCCACTCCGGAACGACCAGCCGTCCCGAAGGAGAGACCCCGAAGCCCCGCGGAAGGGCCCTATTCCATTATTCCTAGCTCAGTCAGACATGGCACGTGTCGGCCTGCTTTGAGCACTCTGCTTTATTCAAAGTAAACGCTCCGGACCCTCCAACCCACCGTGCACCGCAGTGAAGTACCCAGCTAAGGGCTTCTCCGCGGCCGGCGAGCAGAGGACACCGGCGGGTAGGGACCAGGTCCCAACATCCACCCAGAGACAGGGGGTCACCCCCGAAGGAGCTCCCCACGCCATCCCGGACAGTACAGGGGATCCGAGACCTGTCCCCACATCCAACTACGAGCTTTTTAACTGCAGCAACTTTAGCATACGCTATTGGAGCTGGAATTACCGCGGCTGCTGGCACCAGACTTGCCCTCCAATGGGTCATCACTCACGGACATAGATTGAGTTCATTTCGATTACGCTCCACAGGTTCATAGGACCCGCATCGATATTTTTCGTCACTACCTCCCCGTGTCGGGAATGGGTAATTTGCGCGCCTGCTGCCTTCCTTGGAAGTGGTAGCCGTTTCTCAGGCTCCCTCTCCGGAATCGAACCCAGATTCCCCGTTACCCGTGGTCACCACGGTAGGCACGTAGCCTACCGTCGAAAGTTGATAGGGCAGACACTCGAATGATACGTCGCCGCCCCGGAGGGCTTAACGATCGGCCAGAGGTTATCTAGAGTCACCAAAGCGACCCGACCGGAGCCGGGAGGGTTTTTCGGTTCTGATAAATGCACGTATCCGGGGGACAGGGGCCGGGAGAGCATTTCACGCCGACCCCCAGAACCCTTCCAACGCTTCGTTTGCATGTATTAGCTCTGGAATTACCACAGTTATACCAAGTAACGTGTGGAGCGATCAAAGGAACCATAACTGATTTAATGAGCCATTCGCAGTTTCACTGTACCAAAACCCGTGTGTACTTAGACTTGCATGGCTTAATCTTTGAGACAAGCATATAATACTGGCAGGATCAACCAGACCGACCCCCCTTGGATCTCAAACCCCGGACGGGGAAAGAGAGGGGGCGCATGGAGCCCGTGAGAGTGATCTCAGGGGACACCAGCGAAGAGGATCGAACGCGACCCCGCTGTGGGGGTCTGCAATCGACTTGGCAACTTGGAAAACGTATGATTCTCGCCCGGACGGTGCAGGCTAGGGGCCGGGTCCTTCCCTCAAACGGATCCCGACCCTAAGGCACCACCGACGCGGACGTTGAACGGACCTACTGTTGGATCGACCGGCCGACTAAGTCCCCCTCGGAACCGTTCTGGACAAGCGGACATGCCTCTTACGGGCATCCACGAGCCATGGAGGCTGGGAGCACAAGGTGGGGAGGATCGCTCTAAGCACTGTATTTAGGCTTAGAAGCCTGCCCCTGGTGCTCCGCGTATACCGAGCTCGAACGGCCGTGAAGGACAGCCGTTAAGGGAAGAGAATGGAAGAGAATCCTGGCCCCCTCAAAGCGCGAGGAAGTCGGCATAGGTTTTTACGGTACGCCACCACCGGAGCCGTCTGATGTTCAGAAGACGAAGGGTTTTGCCCTCAATCTCGTAAGGTCGAGGGCTCACCACCGAACTTCCAGCCGCGGTCCTTGGTAGGACCGATACGCGGACAAGCCGCAAATCCTGGCCCCCTCGCAGTGCGAGGAGGTCGGCAAAGGTTTACGGTTTCGCCCCCCGGAGCCTACGGAAGTCTGCGTTTAAGAAGACGAAGGGTCGGATCCCGTAGGCCGACCCTGCGAACTTCCAGCCGCGGTCTGTGGAAGACCGATCCGTGTCACCTCTAATGCGCTCTTTGCCTCCGGCCGTTTCCAGCCGGGGGCCCGGTGGTGCGCTCCCACGTCCCGCTCAAAGGAGGGGAAAGGTCGGGAGATCCCACGGACCGGCGGATGACCGCCGGCCAACGCCTCGGGGGGTTACGCGGCCCCGTCGACTCGCGCACGGGCAAATTTATGGGTTTAAAAAGGGGGACAATCCTCATACGTTCGACCCCCCGGTGCCCAGGGAAGTTGACCCTCCCCGGGCAGGCATATCGAACGAATCATCGGTCGGAAAACTCTCTCTTTCGGGACGGGGGAAACCCCTCATACGCTCGACCCCCCATGCCCAGGAATGTTTTACCTTCCCAGGCATACATCGAACGAATCATCGGGGTGGACACAACGGGCTTATAACAATCGACGGGGCGGCCCGTTCCACCCGCCCCACAAGTGGGCAGATGGTCGGTGGCCTATAGACCCACAGGCAGTCCCAATACCACCGTGATACGAGATCCGGGGTTGGGACTTGACCTTAAAGGTACCCGGTCGAGGCGGACCGAGTGGAAGCCACTCGGATTTATGACAGTGGTAGGCCCCACGGACCTTGGGGACCACTCCCCATCGCTCTGCCCAGCACCTGGCTCGGAAACCGGGACTAATTTTGGCAGTAATACGCTATCGGTCTTGGTTCTCATTGGTTCATACACCCAAGATGGGCGAACGTCGAACGCGAACGGGAGCGATCAACGCCCATAACCCCTAATTATGCACGAACCGGGGGCTATATAAGGGGTCGCATTCACTCGGAGCCGTCAGTCTCTCACCATGGATAGCTGCCCGCTTTGCGAACAAGCCATTGCTACGGATCTGACTTTCCACTTTACCATCTTCCACAGACTCGGACCGGACGATGCAGCCTTCCTCCGAGAACTGGACCGAAGCGGGGAGAATTCATCACAGCTCGACTGCCCTCTCTGCGGCCTGCCGTCTCTCTCTTCGCCGGCAGATCACCTGGGCTCGGCGCATTCCCTCAAAGGCCTCGCCCTTCGGATCGCTCTCTCTGCCGCTCGACGCCTTCGCACCATCCACCTTCTGCGTCGCTATCAACAGTCTAAGCCGCGGAACCCTCCACCGCCCTCGGGATCCTGTTCCCCGAATTCAGCCTCGCCGCCGGGACCAAGCACGCCGGGACCGAGCACGCCGGGACCGAGCACGCCGGGACCGAACACGCCGGGACCGAACACGCCGGGACCGAACACGCCGGGACCGAACACGCCGGACCCGAACACGCCGGACCCGAACACGCCGGACCCGAACACGCCGGACCCGAGCACGCCGGACCCAAGCACGCCGGACCCAACCATGCTGTACCCAAGCTCACCGGACCCAAGCACGCCGGAGCCAACCACGCCTGATGCTTGCCCGCTCTGCGAGCAAGCCATTACGGATCTGACTTCCCATTATACCACCTTCCACCGCCTTGGATCTGCCGACATTGACTTTCTCCGGGGACTGGACCAAAGTGGGGAGAATTCGTCCCAGCTCGACTGCCCTCTCTGCGGCCTGCCGTCTCTCTCTTCGCCGGCGGATCACCTGGGCTCGGCGCATTCCCTCAAAGGCCTCGCCCTTCGGATCGCTCTCTCTGCCGCTCGACGCCTTCGCACCATCCACCTTCTGCGTCGCTATCAACAGTCTAAGCCGCGGAACCCTCCACCGCCCTCGGTATCCTGTTCCCCGAATCCAGCCTCGCCGGGCCCCAGCACGCCGGGCCCCAGCATGCCGGACCCAGCCATGCCGGGCCCAAGCACGCCGGGCCCAAGCACGCCGGGACCCAACACGCCGGACCCAGCTTCGCCGGACCCAGCCTCGCCGGACCAAGCCTCCCCGGGCCAAGCCACTACGGGCCAAGCCACGCCGGAGCCGGTCGACAGCGACTACCAACCGAGCGAGTCTTCCCCTGCCGAATCCACCTCGGACACGGATTCAGAGACCGAGCGGGCACGGCGAACCTCCCGGGGGAGGCAGCTCGTGATCCCGCATCGGTTTCGGGACACCTACGTCAGCCGTTCGGTAGACGACTTTCAGAAGTTCTACCTGCGGGTCGACGCGTCACCGAAGGACATCGAGAACTCTCGCCAGCGACGGGGCCACGTTATTCGGTTCCTGCTTCACTGCGCCCCGCCCGGCTGCCAATTCACAGACCTGTCTTTCGTCCATCACACGAACGTTCTCACTTGGGTACAGAGCCTTCAGAAACTGGGTTACGCTTCGACAACCGTTAAGTGTTACCTGCACAGCGCCAAGGCGTTCGTCTCCCACGTCGCTGCCTTCGACCCAGAGACCGCCGGGGTCAGCCCCGAAGAGCTCCAGAGGCTGAAGCTGACCTTCGCCAAGGCTCATCGGGACATCGCACGCACGATTCTGGGCCATCGCCAGCGCGTGAAGAGAGCGAAGCTGAGTCGCTTGCCGCAACCTTCGGATTTCAGGGTCTTCCTAAGCCACGCTAAGACCCGAATCCCAGAGCTCATAGACGCGGCCCGGACGGGGGACACCGCCCGCCGGTCGACGCTACGGATGCTCCAGGGGTACCTGCTCGGCCTTTTGTCTGTCTTAACCGGTCACCGGTCGGTTGTGTTTCTCAACCTGACGGTTGGAGAGTTGAGGCAAGCCAGCACCACGGATGGCACCGGCTTCGTGGTTTATGTTCGTGAACACAAGACCAACGCCTCGTTCGGGGACGCTCCGATCGGGTTGTCTGCCACAGAGCTGGCCTGGTTGACCGCACTCAGCGACTTACACGGAGCCCGGGACGGGTTCGTGTTCTTGGACAGGGGGAACCAGCTGCGCAAGCCAAACTCACTGCTTCGGATCGCGTGGACGGATGCGGGCCTCGGAGGCGCGGTGGCCTTCAACCTGATCCGCACGGCTGTTTCGAACCAAGTGAGTGTTGAACTTAATCCGACTTATGTGGGCTCTTAACCCCGGCCTTCCTACTTCTGACACCTCGCACCTCTGTTTCAGGTTTCGACTCTGCCGGCCGAAGATAGAGATCGAGTGACGACAAGCATGTGCCACTCCAACATCACTGCCCGGGCCTTCTACCGAGCCGGCCTCTCTGCGGCCGATGTGATGCGGGCTCGTGAGAACCGTCTTTCCGCCCTCGAAACGGCCTGAACCGGACCCTCTTCAAAGCGCAACCCAGCCGGGATTCACTCCGTGTTTCTGCACCCCCGTGGCTTTGATATGTTTTACTGCGAAATAAATAAATTTATTTCTGAATCCCCAAACAGAGTGTTCCCGTGTGGTACTTGCTTCGGTTTGGAGATGGAGGGGGGGTGGAGATTGGGTGATCCTCCCAGAGGGAGACTTTTTACGAGGTCCGACCGGCCTTAAGACTTAAACGATCAGTGGTTATGGGTTAACTTAGTCGGCGGGCGGCCCGTTCCACCGCCCCGCTAAGGGAGCAGTGGTCGGAGGCCTATGGACCTTAGGCAGTTCACCGGGGTGGGTAAACTTACCTTTAGGCACCCGTCGCATGAATATAGGAGACCATTTGGCTTTTTTGGCCCCGGAAACCAGCCACTTCTCCGGGCATATATAGAACCAATCCCCCCCAGGGAGGGAGTTGGAACTAAAGGTCATTGAAATTAAATGGGTTTAACAGTTAACTTTGTCGGCGGGCGGCCCGTTCCACCGCCCCGCTAAGGGAGCAGTGGTCGGAGGCCTATGGACCTTAGGCAGTTCACCGGGGTGGGTAAACTTACCTTTAGGCACCCGTCGCATGAATATAGGAGACCATTTGGCTTTTTTGGCCCCGGAAACCAGCCACTTCTCCGGGCATATATAGAATGATCCATCGGGGGCTAAGGGCAGATAGTCAAGTCAGTTATACCGATCGAACTCTCTTGAGTTTCGGCTTAAAACTTTGGCATTTGCCGTTGGGACTTAGAGTATTTTCTTTTAATAAAGAGGGGAGGCCGCGCTTACCTCCACCTTAAGCCCAGAGGGTGTCACTCCTCCGGCTTGTGTATTCGCATCAACGGGGTCCATGGAAGTCATTTTAGACCTCCAGAGGGGAGGCAACCCAAACCATCCCCTTAGCCCAGAGGTGTGCCAGTCCTCGGGCTTGTGTATTCGCATCAACGGGGTCCATGGAAGTCATTTTAGACCTCCAGAGGGGAGGCAACCCAAACCATCCCCTTAGCCCAGAGGTGTGCCACTCCTCGGGCTTGTGTATTCGCATCACCGGGGTCTACGGAGGTCTCAACTTAGGTTTTGAAAACCTCCAGAGGGGGGGCCGGATTAACCACCACCCTAGCCCAGAGGGGTGCCAGTCCTCGGGCATGTCAATTCGCATCACCGGGGTCTACGGAGGTCTCGACTTAGGTTTTGAAAACCTCCAGAGGGTGGGGGCATATCTTATCCCCACCCTAGCCCAGAGGGGTGCCAGTCCTCGGGCTTCGGTATTCGCATCACCGGGGTCTACGGAGGTCTCAACTTAGGTTTTGAAAACCTCCAGAGGGGGGGCCGGATTAACCACCACCCTAGCCCAGAGGGGTGCCAGTCCTCGGGCTTCGGTATTCGCATCACCGGGGTCTATGGAGGTCTCGACTTAGGTTTTGAAAACCTCCAGAGGGTGGGGGCATATCTTATCCCCACCCTAGCCCAGAGGTGTGCCAGTCCTCGGGCTTCGGTATTCGCATCAACGGGGTCTACGGATGTCTCGACTTAGGTTTTGAACACATCCAGGGAAGCAGAGCGGACATTCCCATTATTTCAAGCCCATCGGGAAGCCACTCTTTTGGGCATAGCGTTTCGCATCGCTGTTACCCAAACTTACGTCTGATTTAATGCCTCCCTAATATCCCGACGGCACCAGGCTGAGAAACCATATGCCCACAGGATTTGAGGCATTGGAACCTCGTTCGCATAGCCGACAACGATGAACCTCCCTCGGACTCGCTACGAGGCTTGAGGAGGGTCCTGATTTTCTTAAAATCTCAGGTGAGGGACTTAGAAAATTTTCACTTTAAAACCACAGACCTCCAGAGGAGAGACCGGGCTTATCACAACCTTAGCCCAGAGGGCGCCACTCCTCGGGCATGTCACTTCGCATCACCGGGGTCCATGGATGTCTCGACTTAGGTTTTGAACACATCCAGAAGGGGGGGCCGGATTAACCACCACCCTTAGCCCAGAGGGGTGCCAGTCCTCGGGCTTTAAATTCGCTTCGCCGGGGTCTATGGAAGTCATTTTTAGACCTCCAGAGGGGAGGCAACCCAAACCATCCCCTTAGCCCAGAGGTGTGCCACTCCTCGGGCTTGTGTATTCGCATCACCGGGGTCCATGGAAGTCATTTTAGACATCCAGAGAGTGGGGCCGGTCTTACCACCACCCTTAAGCCCAGAGGGCGTCACTCCTCGGGCATGAAATTCGGATTACCGGGGTCTATGGATGTCTCAACTTAGGTTTTGAACACATCCAGAGGGGAGGCCACCCAAACCATCCCCTTAGCCCGGAGGTGTGCACCTCCTCGGGCTTCAAATTCGAATCACCGGGGTCCATGGAAGTCATTTTAGACATCCAGAGAGTGGGGCCGGTCTTACCACCACTCTTAGCCCAGAGGGCACCACTCCTCGGGCATGAAATTCGCATCACCGGGGTCCATGGAAGTCAGTTTAGACCTCCAGAGAGTGGGGCCGGTCTTACCACCACTCTTAAGCCCAGAGGGCGTCACTCCTCGGGCATGAAATTCGGATTACCGGGGTCTACGGATGTCTCAACTTAGGTTTTGAACACATCCAGAGGGGAGGCCACCCAAACCATCCCCTTAGCCCGGAGGTGTGCACCTCCTCGGGCTTGAAATTCGAATCACCGGGGTCCATGGAAGTCAGTTTAGACCTCCAGAGAGTGGGGCCGGTCTTACCACCACCCTTAAGCCCAGAGGGCGTCACTCCTCGGGCATGGAATTCGCATCAACGGGGTCTACGGATGTCTCGACTTAGGTTTTGAACACATCCAGGGAAGCAGAGCGGACATTCCCATTATTTCAAGCCCATCGGGAAGCCACTCCTTTGGGCATAGCGTTTCGCATCGCTGTTACCCAAACTTACGTCTGATTTAATGCCTCCCTAATATCCCGACGGCACCAGGCTGAGAAACCATATGCCCACAGGATTAGAGGCGTCTGAACCCCTTTCGCATAGCCGACAACGATGAACCTCCCTCGGACTCGCTACGAGGCTTGAGGAGGGTCCTGATTCTCTTAAAATCTCAGGTGAGGGACTTAGAAAATATTCACTTTAAAACCACAGACCTCCAGAGGAGAGACCGGGCTTATCACAACCTTAGCCCAGAAGGCACCACTCTTCGGGCATGTCACTTCGCATCACCGGGGTCCATGGAAGTCTCGACTTAGGTTTTGAACGCATCCAGAGGGTGGGGGCCGGACTTACCACCACCCTTAGCCCAGAGGGCATCACTCCTCGGGCATGAAATTCGGATAACCGGGGTCCATGGAAGTCTCGACTTAGGTTTTGGAGACCTCCAGAGGGGGGGCCGGGCATACCACCACCCTTAGCCCAGAGGTGAGTCACTCCTTGGGCTTTAAATTCGGATAACCGGGGTCCATGGAAGTCAGTTTAGACCTCCAGAGGGGGGGCCGAGCATACCACCACCCTAAGCCCAGAGGGCACTACTCCTCGGGCATGAAATTCGGATAACCGGGGTCCATGGAAGTCAGTTTAGACCTCCAGAGGGGGGGCCGGGCTTACCACCACCCTAAGCCCAGAGGGCGTCACTCCTCGGGCATGAAATACGCTACACCGGGGTCCATGGAAGTCGTTCTAGACCTCCAGAGGGGGGGCCAAGCATACCACCACCCTTAGCCCAGAGGTGTGCTCCTCATCGGGCATGAAATACGCTTCACCGGGGTCCATGGAAGTCAATCGAGACCTCCAGAGGGGGGGCTGGGCATACCACCACCCTTAGCCCAGAGGTGAGTCACTCCTTGGGCTTTAAATTCGCATCACCGGGGTCCATGGAAGTCGTTTTAGACCTCCAGAGAGGGGGGGCCTGGCTTACCACCACCCTAGCCGAGAGGGCGTCACTCCTCGGGCATGAAATTCGCTTCACCGGGGTCCATGGAAGTCAGTTTAGACCTCCAGAGAGGGGGGCCGAACCTACCACCAACCTTAGCCCAGAGGGCGTCACTCCTCGGGCTTGAAATACGGATCACCGGGGTCTACGGAAGTCTAGACTTAGGTTTTGAACACTTCCATAGGGGGGGGCCGGGCATACCACCACCCTAGCCCGGAGGGCACCACTCCTCGGGCTTGAAATACGCATCGCCGGGGTCTACGGATGTGTGGATGTGCGTAAATACTTTGAAAAATTTCGAAATTTTGAACACTTTTGACTTCCATAGTGGAAAACGAGCGTTTCTCCACATAAGCCCGGAAGGCGTCACTCCTCGGGCTTGAAATAAGTATCACCGGGGTCTATGGATGTCTCCACTTAGGTTTTGAACATTTCCAGAGGTGGGGCCGGTCATACCGCCACCCTAGCCCGGAGGGCGCCACTCATCGGGCTTGAAATTCGCATCACCTGGGTCTACGGAAGTCTCGACTTAGGTTTTGAACACTTCCAGAGGGTGGGGCCGGTCTTACCACCACCCTTAGCCCAGAGGGGTGCCAGTCCTCTGGCTTTAAATTAGAATCACCGGGGTCTACGGAAGTCTTTTTTGACCTCCAGAGGGGAGGCAACCCAAACCATCCCCTTAGCCCGGAGGTGTGCACCTCCTCGGGCTTGAAATTCGCATCACCGGGGTCCATGGAAGTCATTTTAGACCTCCAGAGAGGGGGGGCTGCACTTACCACCACCCTTAGCCCAGAGGGCGTCACTCCTCGGGCATGAAATACGCTACACCGGGGTCCATGGAAGTCATTTTAGACCTCCAGAGAGGGGGGGCCGGGCTTACCACCACCCTTAGCCCAGAGGGCACCACTCCTCGGGCTTGAAATTCGCATCACCGGGGTCCATGGAAGTCTCGACTTAGGTTTTGGAAACCTCCAGAGGGGGGGCTGCACTTACCACCACCCTAAGCCCAGAGGGCGTCACTCCTCGGGCATGAAATACGCTATACCGGGGTCCATGGAAGTCCTTTTAGACCTCCAGAGAGGGGGGGCCGGGCTTACCACCACCCTTAGCCCAGAGGGCACCACTCCTCGGGCTTGAAATTCGCATCACCGGGGTCCATGGAAGTCTCGACTTAGGTTTTGGAAACCTCCAGAGGGGGGGCTGCACTTACCACCACCCTTAGCCCAGAGGTTCATCACTCCTCGGGCATGAAATTCGGATAACCGGGGTCCATGGAAGTCAGTTTAGACCTCCAGAGAGTGGGGCCGGGCTTACCACCACCCTAAGCCCAGAGGGCGTCACTCCTCGGGCATGAAATACGCTACACCGGGGTCCATGGAAGTGATTTTAGACCTCCAGAGAGGGGGGGCCGGGCTTACCACCACCCTTAGCCCAGAGGGCGTCACTCCTCGGGCATGAAATTCAGATAACCGGGGTCCATGGAAGTCTCGACTTAGGTTTTGGAGACCTCCAGAGGGTGGGGGCCGGGCATACCACCACCCTTAGCCCAGAGGGCGTCACTCCTCGGGCATGAAATACGCTTAACCGGGGTCCATGGAAGTCAATCTAGACCTCCAGAGAGGGGGGGCCGGGCTTACCACCACCCTTAGCCCAGAGGGCATCACTCCTCGGGCATGAAATTCGGATAACCGGGGTCCATGGAAGTCTCGACTTAGGTTTTGGAGACCTCCAGAGGGGGGGCCGGGCATACCACCACCCTTAGCCCAGAGGTGAGTCACTCCTCGGGCATCAAATTCGCATCACCGGGGTCCATGGAAGTCAGTTTAGACCTCCAGAGGGGGGGCTGAGCATACCACCACCCTTAGCCCAGAGGTGTGCTCCTCATCGGGCATGAAATACGCTTCACCGGGGTCCATGGAAGTCATTCGAGACCTCCAGAGGGGGGGCTGGGCATACCACCACCCTTAGCCCAGAGGTGAGTCACTCCTCGGGCATCAAATTCGCATCACCGGGGTCCATGGAAGTCATTTAGACCTCCAGAGAGGGGGGCCGAACCTACCAGCAACCTTAGCCCAGAGGGCGTCACTCCTCGGGCTTCAAACTCCCATCATCGGGGTTCCATGGAAGTCTCGACTTAGGTTTTGAACCGTTCCGGGGTCACCTCCAGTGAGATAACGCGGAAATCTCACTATATTCATGCCCACAGGCGAACCAGAGCCTTGGGCTTGTCATAGTTACATACGGTGTACCCAAACTTTCGTCTTTTCTAAAGGAACCCTAATGTCCTGACGGCACCGCACTGGAAACCCCCATGCCCTCTGAATTTTTACCACTCCGAGGTGCTCCGTTTTGGGCTTGCTACCTAGGGCGAAGAGGGTCAGAAATTTTTCTAAGTCCTACTTTAAAACGTCCCACTGGGAGACCACTAGGGTTAGCACTTTGCCAAAAAATCACGGCTGAATGCAATTTTCACGCCTCGCACCCTTTGTTCGTTTAGATTTAACAAAAAAATCAACCGAACCCCCTTTTTAACAACGCTTTGCCGAATTTAGCTCACTTTTCCCGGCCTGGAATATCTCACGCTTGCCCCCCACGGTACTTACCTCCGGGGAAGACACCCCCGTCGCTGCCAACACCCATGCCCGGCCCAGGCTCACCCGACTCGGCCTCGCTCGCTCCATCGCCCGCTCCAAACCTCCGGGGAGAAGACCCCCATCGCCGCCAACGCCCATGCCCGGCCCAGGCTCACCCGACTCGGCCTCGCTCGCTCCATCGCCCCGCTCCAAACCTCCGGGGCTGGACCTCCAGGAACCCAGCGCACCTCTCGAACCTATCCGGCCCACACTTAAGCACTCCTCCTCGGACTAAACCATCCAGCCCGCGCCGCTGGAACGAGCGCCCACTGGAAGACCTGAGCCTCAAAACAGCGCGCTTTACGGTTCTCTATCTCCCCGGGCTCGGAGCACTTTTCTCGGCCATGGGACCTCCAGGGGGGGCCCCTCTTAGCTCCGTCATCATTTCTCTAAGTCTCACTCCGCCCACTGGAAGACCCGAGCCCCAAACCCGCGCGCTTTACGGTTCTCTATCTCCCCGGGCTCGGAACACTTTTCTCGGCCATGGGACCTCCAGGGGGGGCCCTTCATGGCTCCGTCAATATTCCTTTAAGTCTCACTCCGCCCACTGGAAGACCCGAGCCCCAAACCCGCGCGCTTTACGGTTCTCTATCTCCCCGGGCTCGGAACACTTTTCTCGGCCATGGGACCTCCAGGGGGGGCCCTTCATGGCTCCGTCAATATTCCTTTAAGTCTCACTCCGCCCACTGGAAGACCCGAGCCCCAAACCCGCGCGCTTTACGGTTCTCTATCTCCCCGGGCTCGGGGCACTTTTCTCGGCCACGGGACCTCCAGGGGAGGCCCCTCTTGGCTCCGTCAATATTCCTTTAAGTCTCATTCCGCCCACTGGAAGACCCGAGCCCCAAACCCGCGCGCTTTACGGTTCTCTATCTCCCCGGGCTCGGGGCACTTTTCTCGGCCATGGGACCTCCAGGGGGGGCCCCTCATGGCTCCGTCAACATTCCTCTAAGTCTCATTCCGCCCACTGCGATACCCGAGGTCTTTAACCGCGGCGTTCACGGTTCTCTATCACCCCGGGCTCGGAGCACTTTTCTCGGCCATGGGACCTCCAGGGGAAGCCCCTCTTGGCTCCGTCATCATTTCTCTAAGTCTCATTCCGCCCACTGGAAGACCCGAGCCCCAAACCCGCGCGCTTTACGGTTCTCTATCACCCCGGGCTCGGGGCACTTTTCTCGGCCACGGGACCTCCAGGGGAGGCCCCTCTTGGCTCCGTCAATATTCCTTTAAGTCTCATTCCGCCCACTGCCATACCCGAGGTCTTTAACCGCGGCGTTCACGGTTCTCTATCACCCCGGGCTCGGAGCACTTTTCTCGGCCATGGGACCTCCAGGGGGGGCCCCTCATGGCTCCGTCAACATTCCTCTAAGTCTCATTCCGCCCACTGCCATACCCGGGCTCGGAGCATGTACTTCGGCCATGGGACCACAAGAGGGCGCCCTTCTTAAGAAATTGCTGACATCCAGGACCATTCAAGGGAGCGACCTGCCTCCCTATGCCCGCCACCGGCTCCCTCTAACCGGTGTACGGACTCTCGGGGCCCGCGCCCCCAGAGAACCAGAGTTTCGGAAATTGCACTAAGTCCGATTTTCGCCCACTACGAGACCTAAAACCGTCATCCAGGATTTCACAGGGGAGTACCCACCTCCCCTATGCCCGCCACCGGCTCCCTCTAACCGGTGTACGGAGTCTCCGGGGCCCGCGCCCCAGAGAACCAGACCTGGACCGCTCCGGAGGGCCGGGGGTTTGCTTTCGCCTTCCCCCCGACAAATGTTTGAGTGGACGGGATGACTTTCAATGGATCGCGGTATATGCACCCGCTCTGCCACTTACGACACCCGCACTCCGAATCAGGTCGTTTACAAGTCATTTCACACCCGGATCAAGAGACATTTGCTTTGACGAGGGAGGTGGACCGAGGCGTTCATTAGCCCCGGTCCGGTTCCAGTGTCATGCGGCTCTCGTCACCGGCGGTGGGGAGGAAAGCACCTCCCACCCCGGCTATCCAAGACCAAGCTCACCGATGCTGGGCGCGGATGTATCGCTCCTTCTAGGCGGGATTCCGACTTAGAGGCGTTCAGTCGTAAGCCCTCGGATGATAGCCTTGCACCAGTGGCTGCACAGCCAAGCGCGAGTACCATGTATCCGAACCTGCGGTTCCTCTCGTACTGGGCTGGATTACTATCGGAGCAACGGTCAACATCAGTAGGGTAAAGCTAACCTGTCTCACGACGGTCTAAACCCAGCTCACGTTCCCTGTTAGTGGGTGAACAATCCAACGCTTTGCGAATTCTGCTTCGCAATGATAGGAAGAGCCGACATCGAAGAATCAAACGGCGACGTCGCTATGAACGCTTGGCCGCCACAAGCCAGT
>NW_027101111.1:246645-264145 GCF_029633855.1 Hoplias malabaricus | reverse complement strand
CGGACCGGGGTACCTATGCACCTAAGGCGGTCCTCGCATAACCCCGAGTTCCGAAGCCGGCTCGCTACGTCCACCCACCCGGAGGGGGAGAGACTCACGTCGGCCGACGACGAAAGGTACGAGGCTTCTGCGGTCCATACCTTGAAGGTACCCGCCGGGGGAGGTTTGGCCTCTCGAGTCCGACTCGACAACCGGCCGTGGCCAGGTCACCGTTAATGATCCTTCCGCAGGTTCCCCTACGGAAACCTTGTTACGACTTTTACTCCCTCTAGATGCCCAGGTTCGATCGACTTCCCACCTCAATGAGGCAACCCCCCGGTAAAGGGGCACCTCGGAGATGGTCCGAGGACCTCACCAGGCCATCCAATCGGTAGTAGCGACGGGCGGTGTGTACAAAGGGCAGGGACTTAATCGACGCGGGCTGGTGACCCGCGACTACTTGGAATTCCTCGTTCAAGGGGAAAAGTTACAATCCCCTATCCCCAGCGGGGAAGGCGTTCATAGGATTGCCCAGGCCTTTCGGCATAGGATGGATGCACATGCTGAACCAGCCAGTGTAACTCACGTGCGGCCCCGGGCGTCTAAGGGCATCACAGACCTGTTATGGCCCCGAATCTCATACGGCTTTGCCTTGCCCCGGATCGCTCTAAGAAGTTCGGCCACCGACCGACGAACCCCTCGGGCCGCAAGCCCCCACAGGGACCCAAGGGAGGGCCGTGTAACTTTTTAAGGCACAGGGTCTCGTCCGTTATCGGAGTTAACCAGACGAATCGCTCCACGAACTCCCAACGGCCATGCACCACCACCCACAGAATCAAGAAAGGGCCATCAATCTGTCAATCCTTACCGTGTCCGGGCCGGGTGAGATTCCCCGTGTTGAGTCAAATTAAGCCGCAAGCTCCACTCCTGGTGGTGCCCTTCCGTCAATTCCTTTAAGTTTCAGCTTTGCAACCGTACTCCCCCCAGAGCCCAAAGACTCGTGGTTTCCCTCACGCTGCCCGGCGGGTCATGGTCGCTAGCCTCACGCCGCCGGATCGCGGGTCGGCATAGTTTACGGTCGGAACTACGACGGTATCTGATCGTCTTCGCTCCCCCGACTTTCGTTCTTGATTAATGAAAACATTCTTGGCAAATGCTTTCGCTTTCGTTCGTCCCACACCGGTCAACGAATTTCACCTCTATCGGTGTGGTACGGATGCCCCCGGCCGTCCCTCTTAATCATTGCCCTCGGTCCTTAAAACCCACGAAATAGGACCGTGGAAGCCCCGGAGCCCCACTCCGGAACGACCAGCCGTCCCGAAGGAGAGACCCCGAAGCCCCGCGGAAGGGCCCTATTCCATTATTCCTAGCTCAGTCAGACATGGCACGTGTCGGCCTGCTTTGAGCACTCTGCTTTATTCAAAGTAAACGCTCCGGACCCTCCAACCCACCGTGCACCGCAGTGAAGTACCCAGCTAAGGGCTTCTCCGCGGCCGGCGAGCAGAGGACACCGGCGGGTAGGGACCAGGTCCCAACATCCACCCAGAGACAGGGGGTCACCCCCGAAGGAGCTCCCCACGCCATCCCGGACAGTACAGGGGATCCGAGACCTGTCCCCACATCCAACTACGAGCTTTTTAACTGCAGCAACTTTAGCATACGCTATTGGAGCTGGAATTACCGCGGCTGCTGGCACCAGACTTGCCCTCCAATGGGTCATCACTCACGGACATAGATTGAGTTCATTTCGATTACGCTCCACAGGTTCATAGGACCCGCATCGATATTTTTCGTCACTACCTCCCCGTGTCGGGAATGGGTAATTTGCGCGCCTGCTGCCTTCCTTGGAAGTGGTAGCCGTTTCTCAGGCTCCCTCTCCGGAATCGAACCCAGATTCCCCGTTACCCGTGGTCACCACGGTAGGCACGTAGCCTACCGTCGAAAGTTGATAGGGCAGACACTCGAATGATACGTCGCCGCCCCGGAGGGCTTAACGATCGGCCAGAGGTTATCTAGAGTCACCAAAGCGACCCGACCGGAGCCGGGAGGGTTTTTCGGTTCTGATAAATGCACGTATCCGGGGGACAGGGGCCGGGAGAGCATTTCACGCCGACCCCCAGAACCCTTCCAACGCTTCGTTTGCATGTATTAGCTCTGGAATTACCACAGTTATACCAAGTAACGTGTGGAGCGATCAAAGGAACCATAACTGATTTAATGAGCCATTCGCAGTTTCACTGTACCAAAACCCGTGTGTACTTAGACTTGCATGGCTTAATCTTTGAGACAAGCATATAATACTGGCAGGATCAACCAGACCGACCCCCCTTGGATCTCAAACCCCGGACGGGGAAAGAGAGGGGGCGCATGGAGCCCGTGAGAGTGATCTCAGGGGACACCAGCGAAGAGGATCGAACGCGACCCCGCTGTGGGGGTCTGCAATCGACTTGGCAACTTGGAAAACGTATGATTCTCGCCCGGACGGTGCAGGCTAGGGGCCGGGTCCTTCCCTCAAACGGATCCCGACCCTAAGGCACCACCGACGCGGACGTTGAACGGACCTACTGTTGGATCGACCGGCCGACTAAGTCCCCCTCGGAACCGTTCTGGACAAGCGGACATGCCTCTTACGGGCATCCACGAGCCATGGAGGCTGGGAGCACAAGGTGGGGAGGATCGCTCTAAGCACTGTATTTAGGCTTAGAAGCCTGCCCCTGGTGCTCCGCGTATACCGAGCTCGAACGGCCGTGAAGGACAGCCGTTAAGGGAAGAGAATGGAAGAGAATCCTGGCCCCCTCAAAGCGCGAGGAAGTCGGCATAGGTTTTTACGGTACGCCACCACCGGAGCCGTCTGATGTTCAGAAGACGAAGGGTTTTGCCCTCAATCTCGTAAGGTCGAGGGCTCACCACCGAACTTCCAGCCGCGGTCCTTGGTAGGACCGATACGCGGACAAGCCGCAAATCCTGGCCCCCTCGCAGTGCGAGGAGGTCGGCAAAGGTTTACGGTTTCGCCCCCCGGAGCCTACGGAAGTCTGCGTTTAAGAAGACGAAGGGTCGGATCCCGTAGGCCGACCCTGCGAACTTCCAGCCGCGGTCTGTGGAAGACCGATCCGTGTCACCTCTAATGCGCTCTTTGCCTCCGGCCGTTTCCAGCCGGGGGCCCGGTGGTGCGCTCCCACGTCCCGCTCAAAGGAGGGGAAAGGTCGGGAGATCCCACGGACCGGCGGATGACCGCCGGCCAACGCCTCGGGGGGTTACGCGGCCCCGTCGACTCGCGCACGGGCAAATTTATGGGTTTAAAAAGGGGGACAATCCTCATACGTTCGACCCCCCGGTGCCCAGGGAAGTTGACCCTCCCCGGGCAGGCATATCGAACGAATCATCGGTCGGAAAACTCTCTCTTTCGGGACGGGGGAAACCCCTCATACGCTCGACCCCCCATGCCCAGGAATGTTTTACCTTCCCAGGCATACATCGAACGAATCATCGGGGTGGACACAACGGGCTTATAACAATCGACGGGGCGGCCCGTTCCACCCGCCCCACAAGTGGGCAGATGGTCGGTGGCCTATAGACCCACAGGCAGTCCCAATACCACCGTGATACGAGATCCGGGGTTGGGACTTGACCTTAAAGGTACCCGGTCGAGGCGGACCGAGTGGAAGCCACTCGGATTTATGACAGTGGTAGGCCCCACGGACCTTGGGGACCACTCCCCATCGCTCTGCCCAGCACCTGGCTCGGAAACCGGGACTAATTTTGGCAGTAATACGCTATCGGTCTTGGTTCTCATTGGTTCATACACCCAAGATGGGCGAACGTCGAACGCGAACGGGAGCGATCAACGCCCATAACCCCTAATTATGCACGAACCGGGGGCTATATAAGGGGTCGCCTTCACTCGGAGCCGTCAGTCTCTCACCATGGATAGCTGCCCGCTTTGCGAACAAGCCATTGCTACGGATCTGACTTTCCACTTTACCATCTTCCACAGACTCGGACCGGACGACGCAGCCTTCCTCCGAGAACTGGACCGAAGCGGGGAGAATTCATCACAGCTCGACTGCCCTCTCTGCGGCCTGCCGTCTCTCTCTTCGCCGGCAGATCACCTGGGCTCGGCGCATTCCCTCAAAGGCCTCGCCCTTCGGATCGCTCTCTCTGCCGCTCGACGCCTTCGCACCCTCCACTTTCTGCGTCGCTATCAACAGTCTAAGCCGCGGAACCCTCCACCGCCCTCGGGATCCCGTTCCCCGAATCCAGCCTCGCCGCCGGGACCAAGCACGCCGGGACCGAGCGCGCCGGGACCGAACACGCCGGGACCGAGCACGCCGGGACCGAGCACGCCGGGACCGAACACGCCGGACCCGAACACGCCGGACCCGAACACGCCGGACCCAAGCACGCCGGACCCAAGCACGCCGGACCCAACCATGCTGTACCCAAGCTCACCGGACCCAAGCACGCCGGAGCCAACCACGCCTGATGCTTGCCCGCTCTGCGAGCAAGCCATTACGGATCTGACTTCCCATTATACCACCTTCCACCGCCTTGGATCTGCCGACATTGACTTTCTCCGGGGACTGGACCAAAGTGGGGAGAATTCGTCCCAGCTCGACTGCCCTCTCTGCGGCCTGCCGTCTCTCTCTTCGCCGGCGGATCACCTGGGCTCGGCGCATTCCCTCAAAGGCCTCGCCCTTCGGATCGCTCTCTCTGCCGCTCGACGCCTTCGCACCATCCACCTTCTGCGTCGCTATCAACAGTCTAAGCCGCGGAACCCTCCACCGCCCTCGGTATCCTGTTCCCCGAATCCAGCCTCGCCGGGCCCCAGCACGCCGGGCCCCAGCATGCCGGACCCAGCCATGCCGGGCCCAAGCACGCCGGGCCCAAGCACGCCGGGACCCAACACGCCGGACCCAGCTTCGCCGGACCCAGCCTCGCCGGACCAAGCCTCCCCGGGCCAAGCCACTACGGGCCAAGCCACGCCGGAGCCGGTCGACAGCGACTACCAACCGAGCGAGTCTTCCCCTGCCGAATCCACCTCGGACACGGATTCAGAGACCGAGCGGGCACGGCGAACCTCCCGGGGGAGGCAGCTCGTGATCCCGCATCGGTTTCGGGACACCTACGTCAGCCGTTCGGTAGACGACTTTCAGAAGTTCTACCTGCGGGTCGACGCGTCACCGAAGGACATCGAGAACTCTCGCCAGCGACGGGGCCACGTTATTCGGTTCCTGCTTCACTGCGCCCCGCCCGGCTGCCAATTCACAGACCTGTCTTTCGTCCATCACACGAACGTTCCCACTTGGGTACAGAGCCTTCAGAAACTGGGTTACGCTTCGACAACCGTTAAGTGTTACCTGCACAGCGCCAAGGCGTTCGTCTCCCACGTCGCTGCCTTCGACCCAGAGACCGCCGGGGTCAGCCCCGAAGAGCTCCAGAGGCTGAAGCTGACCTTCGCCAAGGCTCATCGGGACATCGCACGCACGATTCTGGGCCATCGCCAGCGCGTGAAGAGAGCGAAGCTGAGTCGCTTGCCGCAACCTTCGGATTTCAGGGTCTTCCTAAGCCACGCTAAGACCCGAATCCCAGAGCTCATAGACGCGGCCCGGACGGGGGACACCGCCCGCCGGTCGACGCTACGGATGCTCCAGGGGTACCTGCTCGGCCTTTTGTCTGTCTTAACCGGTCACCGGTCGGTTGTGTTTCTCAACCTGACGGTTGGAGAGTTGAGGCAAGCCAGCACCACGGATGGCACCGGCTTCGTGGTTTATGTTCGTGAACACAAGACCAACGCCTCGTTCGGGGACGCTCCGATCGGGTTGTCTGCCACAGAGCTGGCCTGGTTGACCGCACTCAGCGACTTACACGGGGCCCGGGACGGGTTCGTGTTCTTGGACAGGGGGAACCAGCTGCGCAAGCCAAACTCACTGCTTCGGATCGCGTGGACGGATGCGGGCCTCGGAGGCGCGGTGGCCTTCAACCTGATCCGCACGGCTGTTTCGAACCAAGTGAGTGTTGAACTTAATCCGACTTATGTGGGCTCTTAACCCCGGCCTTCCTACTTCTGACACCTCGCACCTCTGTTTCAGGTTTCGACTCTGCCGGCCGAAGATAGAGATCGAGTGACGACAAGCATGTGCCACTCCAACATCACTGCCCGGGCCTTCTACCGAGCCGGCCTCTCTGCGGCCGATGTGATGCGGGCTCGTGAGAACCGTCTTTCCGCCCTCGAAACGGCCTGAACCGGACCCTCTTCAAAGCGCAACCCAGCCGGGATTCACTCCGTGTTTCTGCACCCCCGTGGCTTTGATATGTTTTACTGCGAAATAAATACATTTATTTCTGAATCCCCAAACAGAGTGTTCCCGTGTGGTACTTGCTTCGGTTTGGAGATGGAGGGGGGGTGGAGATTGGGTGATCCTCCCAGAGGGAGACTTTTTACGAGGTCCGACCGGCCTTAAGACTTAAACGATCAGTGGTTATGGGTTAACTTAGTCGGCGGGCGGCCCGTTCCACCGCCCCGCTAAGGGAGCAGTGGTCGGAGGCCTATGGACCTTAGGCAGTTCACCGGGGTGGGTAAACTTACCTTTAGGCACCCGTCGCATGAATATAGGAGACCATTTGGCTTTTTTGGCCCCGGAAACCAGCCACTTCTCCGGGCATATATAGAACCAATCCCCCCCAGGGAGGGAGTTGGAACTAAAGGTCATTGAAATTAAATGGGTTTAACAGTTAACTTTGTCGGCGGGCGGCCCGTTCCACCGCCCCGCTAAGGGAGCAGTGGTCGGAGGCCTATGGACCTTAGGCAGTTCACCGGGGTGGGTAAACTTACCTTTAGGCACCCGTCGCATGAATATAGGAGACCATTTGGCTTTTTTGGCCCCGGAAACCAGCCACTTCTCCGGGCATATATAGAACCAATCCCCCCCAGGGAGGGAGTTGGAACTAAAGGTCATTGAAATTAAATGGGTTTAACAGTTAACTTTGTCGGCGGGCGGCCCGTTCCACCGCCCCGCTAAGGGAGCAGTGGTCGGAGGCCTATGGACCTTAGGCAGTTCACCGGGGTGGGTAAACTTACCTTTAGGCACCCGTCGCATGAATATAGGAGACCATTTGGCTTTTTTGGCCCCGGAAACCAGCCACTTCTCCGGGCATATATAGAACCAATCCCCCCCAGGGAGGGAGTTGGAACTAAAGGTCATTGAAATTAAATGGGTTTAACAGTTAACTTTGTCGGCGGGCGGCCCGTTCCACCGCCCCGCTAAGGGAGCAGTGGTCGGAGGCCTATGGACCTTAGGCAGTTCACTGGGGGCGGTAAACTTACCTTTAGGCACCCGTCGCATGAATATAGGAGACCATTTGGCTTTTTTGGCCCCGGAAACCAGCCACTTCTCCGGGCATATATAGAATGAACCATCGGGGGCTAAGGGCAGATAGTCAAGTCAGTTATACCGATCGAACTCTCTTGAGTTTCGGCTTAAAGCTCTGGCATTTGCCGTTGGGACTTAGAGTTTTTTTTTAATAAAGAGGGGAGGCCGGGCTTACCTCCACCTTAAGCCCAGAGGGTGTCCCAGTCCTCGGGCTTGTGTATTCGCATCAACGGGGTCCATGGAAGTCATTTTAGACATCCAGAGGGGAGGCAACCCAAACCATCCCCTTAGCCCAGAGGTGTGCCACTCCTCGGGCTTGTGTATTCGCATCAACGGGGTCCATGGAAGTCATTTTTAGACCTCCAGAGGGGAGGCAACCCAAACCATCCCCTTAGCCCAGAGGTGTGCCAGTCCTCGGGCTTGTGTATTCGCATCAACGGGGTCCATGGAAGTCATTTTTAGACCTCCAGAGGGGAGGCAACCCAAACCATCCCCTTAGCCCAGAGGTGTGCCACTCCTCGGGCTTGAAACTTCGCATCACCGGGGTGTATGGAAGTCTTTGGTCCAGTTCTGCCAGTGCTCGTTGTCGAACTTAGAAATATTTCTAATTATTTTTAGACTTCCAGAGGGGAGGCCGAGCATACCAACCCCTTAGCCCAGAGGTGTGCCAGTCCTCGGGCTTCGGTATTCGCATCACCGGGGTCTACGGAGGTCTCAACTTAGGTTTTGAAAACCTCCAGAGGGGGGGCCGGATTAACCACCACCCTAGCCCAGAGGTGTGCCAGTCCTCGGGCTTCGGTATTCGCATCACCGGGGTCTACGGAGGTCTCAACTTAGGTTTTGAAAACCTCCAGAGGGGGGGCCGGATTAACCACCACCCTAGCCCAGAGGGGTGCCAGTCCTCGGGCTTCGGTATTCGCATCACCGGGGTCTACGGAGGTCTCAACTTAGGTTTTGAAAACCTCCAGAGGGGGGGCCGGATTAACCACCACCCTAGCCCAGAGGGGTGCCAGTCCTCGGGCTTCGGTATTCGCATCACCGGGGTCTATGGAGGTCTCGACTTAGGTTTTGAAAACCTCCAGAGGGTGGGGGCATATCTTATCCCCACCCTAGCCCAGAGGGGTGCCAGTCCTCGGGCTTCGGTATTCGCATCACCGGGGTCTATGGAGGTCTCGACTTAGGTTTTGAAAACCTCCAGAGGGTGGGGGCATATCTTATCCCCACCCTAGCCCAGAGGTGTGCCAGTCCTCGGGCTTCGGTATTCGCATCAACGGGGTCTACGGATGTCTCGACTTAGGTTTTGAACACATCCAGGGAAGCAGAGCGGACATTCCCATTATTTCAAGCCCATCGGGAAGCCACTCTTTTGGGCATAGCGTTTCGCATCGCTGTTACCCAAACTTACGTCTGATTTAATGCCTCCCTAATATCCCGACGGCACCAGGCTGAGAAACCATATGCCCACAGGATTTGAGGCATTGGAACCTCGTTCGCATAGCTGACAACGATGAACCTCCCTCGGACTCGCTACGAGGCTTGAGGAGGGTCCTGATTTTCTTAAAATCTCAGGTGAGGGACTTAGAAAATTTTCACTTTAAAACCACAGACCTCCAGAGGAGAGACCGGGCTTATCACAACCTTAGCCCAGAGGGCGCCACTCCTCGGGCATGTCACTTCGCATCACCGGGGTCCATGGATGTCTCGACTTAGGTTTTGAACACATCCAGAAGGGGGGGCCGGATTAACCACCACCCTTAGCCCAGAGGGGTGCCAGTCCTCGGGCTTTAAATTCGCTTCGCCGGGGTCTATGGAAGTCATTTTTAGACCTCCAGAGGGGAGGCAACCCAAACCATCCCCTTAGCCCAGAGGTGTGCCACTCCTCGGGCTTGTGTATTCGCATCACCGGGGTCCATGGAAGTCATTTTAGACATCCAGAGGGGAGGCCACCCTAACCATCCCCTTAGCCCAGAGGGGTGCCAGTCCTCGGGCTTTAAATTCGCTTCGCCGGGGTCTATGGAAGTCATTTTTAGACCTCCAGAGGGGAGGCAACCCAAACCATCCCCTTAGCCCAGAGGTGTGCCAGTCCTCGGGCTTTAAATACGCATCACCGGGGTCCATGGAAGTCATTTTAGACCTCCAGAGGGGAGGCAACCCAAACCATCCCCTTAGCCCAGAGGTGTGCCAGTCCTCGGGCTTGTGTATTCGCATCAACGGGGTCCATGGAAGTCATTTTTGACCTCCAGAGGGGAGGCAACCCAAACCATCCCCTTAGCCCAGAGGTGTGCCAGTCCTCGGGCTTGTGTATTCGCATCAACGGGGTCCATGGAAGTCATTTTTGACCTCCAGAGGGGAGGCAACCCAAACCATCCCCTTAGCCCAGAGGTGTGCCAGTCCTCGGGCTTGTGTATTCGCATCAACGGGGTCCATGGAAGTCATTTTTGACCTCCAGAGGGGAGGCAACCCAAACCATCCCCTTAGCCCAGAGGTGTGCCAGTCCTCGGGCTTGTGTATTCGCATCAACGGGGTCCATGGAAGTCATTTTTGACCTCCAGAGGGGAGGCAACCCAAACCATCCCCTTAGCCCAGAGGTGTGCCAGTCCTCGGGCTTGTGTATTCGCATCAACGGGGTCCATGGAAGTCATTTTAGACCTCCAGAGGGGAGGCAACCCAAACCATCCCCTTAGCCCAGAGGTGTGCCACTCCTCGGGCTTGTGTATTCGCATCACCGGGGTCCATGGAAGTCATTTTAGACCTCCAGAGAGTGGGGCCGGTCTTACCACCACTCTTAGCCCAGAGGGCGTCACTCCTCGGGCATGAAATTCGGATAACCGGGGTCCATGGATGTCTCAACTTAGGTTTTGAACACATCCAGAGGGGAGGCCACCCAAACCATCCCCTTAGCCCGGAGGTGTGCACCTCCTCGGGCTTGAAATTCGAATCACCGGGGTCCATGGAAGTCATTTTAGACATCCAGAGAGTGGGGCCGGTCTTACCACCACTCTTAGCCCAGAGGGCACCACTCCTCGGGCATGAAATTCGCATCACCGGGGTCCATGGAAGTCAGTTTAGACCTCCAGAGAGTGGGGCCGGTCTTACCACCACCCTTAAGCCCAGAGGGCGTCACTCCTCGGGCATGGAATTCGCATCAACGGGGTCTACGGATGTCTCGACTTAGGTTTTGAACACATCCAGGGAAGCAGAGCGGACATTCCCATTATTTCAAGCCCATCGGGAAGCCACTCCTTTGGGCATAGCGTTTCGCATCGCTGTTACCCAAACTTACGTCTGATTTAATGCCTCCCTAATATCCCGACGGCACCAGGCTGAGAAACCATATGCCCACAGGATTAGAGGCGTCTGAACCCCTTTCGCATAGCCGACAACGATGAACCTCCCTCGGACTCGCTACGAGGCTTGAGGAGGGTCCTGATTCTCTTAAAATCTCAGGTGAGGGACTTAGAAAATATTCACTTTAAAACCACAGACCTCCAGAGGAGAGACCGGGCTTATCACAACCTTAGCCCAGAAGGCACCACTCTTCGGGCATGTCACTTCGCATCACCGGGGTCCATGGAAGTCTCGACTTAGGTTTTGAACGCATCCAGAGGGTGGGGGCCGGACTTACCACCACCCTTAGCCCAGAGGGCGTCACTCCTCGGGCATAAAATTCGGATAACCGGGGTCCATGGAAGTCAATTTTGACCTCCAGAGAGGGGGGGCCGGGCTTACCACCACCCTAAGCCCAGAGGGCGTCACTCCTCGGGCATGAAATACGCTACACCGGGGTCCATGGAAGTCAGTTTAGACCTCCAGAGAGGGGGGGCCGGGCTTACCACCACCCTTAGCCCAGAGGGCACCACTCCTCGGGCTTGAAATTCGCATCACCGGGGTCCATGGAAGTCTCGACTTAGGTTTTGGAAACCTCCAGAGGGGGGGCTGCACTTACCACCACCCTAAGCCCAGAGGGCGTCACTCCTCGGGCATGAAATACGCTATACCGGGGTCCATGGAAGTCCTTTTAGACCTCCAGAGAGGGGGGGCCGGGCTTACCACCACCCTTAGCCCAGAGGGCACCACTCCTCGGGCTTGAAATTCGCATCACCGGGGTCCATGGAAGTCTCGACTTAGGTTTTGGAAACCTCCAGAGGGGGGGCTGCACTTACCACCACCCTTAGCCCAGAGGTTCATCACTCCTCGGGCATGAAATTCGGATAACCGGGGTCCATGGAAGTCAATTTTGACCTCCAGAGAGGGGGGGCCGGGCTTACCACCACCCTAAGCCCAGAGGGCGTCACTCCTCGGGCATGAAATACGCTACACCGGGGTCCATGGAAGTCAGTTTAGACCTCCAGAGAGGGGGGGCCGGGCTTACCACCACCCTTAGCCCAGAGGGCACCACTCCTCGGGCTTGAAATTCGCATCACCGGGGTCCATGGAAGTCTCGACTTAGGTTTTGGAAACCTCCAGAGGGGGGGCTGCACTTACCACCACCCTAAGCCCAGAGGGCGTCACTCCTCGGGCATGAAATACGCTATACCGGGGTCCATGGAAGTCCTTTTAGACCTCCAGAGAGGGGGGGCCGGGCTTACCACCACCCTTAGCCCAGAGGGCACCACTCCTCGGGCTTGAAATTCGCATCACCGGGGTCCATGGAAGTCTCGACTTAGGTTTTGGAAACCTCCAGAGGGGGGGCTGCACTTACCACCACCCTAAGCCCAGAGGGCGTCACTCCTCGGGCATGAAATACGCTATACCGGGGTCCATGGAAGTCCTTTTAGACCTCCAGAGAGGGGGGGCCGGGCTTACCACCACCCTTAGCCCAGAGGGCACCACTCCTCGGGCTTGAAATTCGCATCACCGGGGTCCATGGAAGTCTCGACTTAGGTTTTGGAAACCTCCAGAGGGGGGGCTGCACTTACCACCACCCTTAGCCCAGAGGTTCATCACTCCTCGGGCATGAAATTCGGATAACCGGGGTCCATGGAAGTCAGTTTAGACCTCCAGAGAGTGGGGCCGGGCTTACCACCACCCTAAGCCCAGAGGGCGTCACTCCTCGGGCATGAAATTCGGACAACCGGGGTCCATGGAAGTCAGTTTAGACCTCCAGAGAGTGGGGCCGGGCTTACCACCACCCTAAGCCCAGAGGGCGTCACTCCTCGGGCATAAAATTCGGATAACCGGGGTCCATGGAAGTCAGTTTAGACCTCCAGAGAGTGGGGCCGGGCTTACCACCACCCTAAGCCCAGAGGGCGTCACTCCTCGGGCATGAAATACGCTACACCGGGGTCCATGGAAGTCTCGACTTAGGTTTTGGAGACCTCCAGAGGGGGGGCCGGGCATACCACCACCCTTAGCCCAGAGGGCGTCACTCCTCGGGCATGAAATACGCTTAACCGGGGTCCATGGAAGTCAATCTAGACCTCCAGAGAGGGGGGGCCGGGCTTACCACCACCCTTAGCCCAGAGGGCATCACTCCTCGGGCATGAAATTCGCATCACCGGGGTCCATGGAAGTCAGTTTAGACCTCCAGAGGGGGGGCTGAGCATACCACCACCCTTAGCCCAGAGGTGTGCTCCTCATCGGGCATGAAATACGCTTCACCGGGGTCCATGGAAGTCATTCGAGACCTCCAGAGGGGGGGCCGGGCATACCACCACCCTTAGCCCAGAGGTGAGTCACTCCTCGGGCATCAAATTCGCATCACCGGGGTCCATGGAAGTCAGTTTAGACCTCCAGAGGGGGGGCTGAGCATACCACCACCCTTAGCCCAGAGGTGTGCTCCTCATCGGGCATGAAATACGCTTCACCGGGGTCCATGGAAGTCATTCGAGACCTCCAGAGGGGGGGCCGGGCATACCACCACCCTTAGCCCAGAGGTGAGTCACTCCTCGGGCATCAAATTCGCATCACCGGGGTCCATGGAAGTCAGTTTAGACCTCCAGAGGGGGGGCTGAGCATACCACCACCCTTAGCCCAGAGGTGTGCTCCTCATCGGGCATGAAATACGCTTCACCGGGGTCCATGGAAGTCATTCGAGACCTCCAGAGGGGGGGCTGGGCATACCACCACCCTTAGCCCAGAGGTGAGTCACTCCTCGGGCATCAAATTCGCATCACCGGGGTCCATGGAAGTCATTTAGACCTCCAGAGAGGGGGGCCGAACCTACCAGCAACCTTAGCCCAGAGGGCGTCACTCCTCGGGCTTCAAACTCCCATCATCGGGGTTCCATGGAAGTCTCGACTTAGGTTTTGAACCGTTCCGGGGTCACCTCCAGTGAGATAACGCGGAAATCTCACTATATTCATGCCCACAGGCGAACCAGAGCCTTGGGCTTGTCATAGTTACATACGGTGTACCCAAACTTTCGTCTTTTCTAAAGGAACCCTAATGTCCTGACGGCACCGCACTGGAAACCCCCATGCCCTCTGAATTTTTACCACTCCGAGGTGCTCCGTTTTGGGCTTGCTACCTAGGGCGAAGAGGGTCAGAAATTTTTCTAAGTCCTACTTTAAAACGTCCCACTGGGAGACCACTAGGGTTAGCACTTTGCCAAAAAATCACGGCTGAATGCAATTTTCACGCCTCGCACCCTTTGTTCGTTTAGATTTAACAAAAAAATCAACCGAACCCCCTTTTTAACAACGCTTTGCCGAATTTAGCTCACTTTTCCCGGCCTGGAATATCTCACGCTTGCCCCCCACGGTACTTACCTCCGGGGAAGACACCCCCGTCGCTGCCAACACCCATGCCCGGCCCAGGCTCACCCGACTCGGCCTCGCTAGCTCCATCGCCCGCTCCAAACCTCCGGGGAGAAGACCCCCATCGCCGCCAACGCCCATGCCCGGCCCAGGCTCACCCGACTCGGCCTCGCTAGCTCCATCGCCCGCTCCAAACCTCCGGGGCTGGACCTCCACCAACCCAGCGCACCTCTCGAACCTATCCGGCCCACACTTAAGCACTCCTCCTCGGACTAAACCATTCAGCCCGCGCCGCTGGAACGAGCGCCCACTGGAAGACCTGAGCCTCAAACCCGCGCGCTTTACGGTTCTCTATCTCCCCGGGCTCGGAGCACTTTTCTCGGCCATGGGACCTCCAGGGGGGGCCCCTCTTAGCTCCGTCATCATTTCTCTAAGTCTCACTCCGCCCACTGGAAGACCTGAGCCCCAAACCCGCGCGCTTTACGGTTCTCTATCTCCCCGGGCTCGGAGCACTTTTCTCGGCCATGGGACCTCCAGGGGGGGCCCCTCTTAGCTCCGTCATCATTTCTCTAAGTCTCACTCCGCCCACTGGAAGACCTGAGCCCCAAACCCGCGCGCTTTACGGTTCTCTATCTCCCCGGGCTCGGAGCACTTTTCTCGGCCATGGGACCTCCAGGGGGGGCCCCTCTTAGCTCCGTCATCATTTCTCTAAGTCTCACTCCGCCCACTGGAAGACCCGAGCCCCAAACCCGCGCGCTTTACGGTTCTCTATCTCCCCGGGCTCGGGGCACTTTTCTCGGCCACGGGACCTCCAGGGGAGGCCCCTCTTGGCTCCGTCAATATTCCTTTAAGTCTCATTCCGCCCACTGGAAGACCCGAGCCCCAAACCCGCGCGCTTTACGGTTCTCTATCACCCCGGGCTCGGAGCACTTTTCTCGGCCATGGGACCTCCAGGGGGGGCCCTTCATGGCTCCGTCAATATTCCTTTAAGTCTCACTCCGCCCACTGGAAGACCCGAGCCCCAAACCCGCGCGCTTTACGGTTCTCTATCTCCCCGGGCTCGGGGCACTTTTCTCGGCCATGGGACCTCCAGGGGGGGCCCTTCATGGCTCCGTCAATATTCCTTTAAGTCTCACTCCGCCCACTGGAAGACCCGAGCCCCAAACCCGCGCGCTTTACGGTTCTCTATCACCCCGGGCTCGGAGCACTTTTCTCGGCCATGGGACCTCCAGGGGGGGCCCTTCATGGCTCCGTCAATATTCCTTTAAGTCTCACTCCGCCCACTGGAAGACCCGAGCCCCAAACCCGCGCGCTTTACGGTTCTCTATCACCCCGGGCTCGGAGCACTTTTCTCGGCCATGGGACCTCCAGGGGGGGCCCTTCATGGCTCCGTCAATATTCCTTTAAGTCTCACTCCGCCCACTGGAAGACCCGAGCCCCAAACCCGCGCGCTTTACGGTTCTCTATCACCCCGGGCTCGGGGCAATTTTCTCGGCCATGGGACCTCCAGGGGAGGCCCCTCTTGGCTCCGTCAATATTCCTTTAAGTCTCATTCCGCCCACTGCCATACCCGAGGTCTTTAACCGCGGCGTTCACGGTTCTCTATCACCCCGGGCTCGGAGCACTTTTCTCGGCCATGGGACCTCCAGGGGGGGCCCCTCATGGCTCCGTCAACATTCCTCTAAGTCTCATTCCGCCCACTGCCATACCCGGGCTCGGAGCATGTACTTCGGCCATGGGACCACAAGAGGGCGCCCTTCTTAAGAAATTGCTGACATCCAGGACCATTCAAGGGAGCGACCTGCCTCCCTATGCCCGCCACCGGCTTCCTCTAACCGGTGTACGGACTCTCGGGGCCCGCGCCCCCAGAGAACCAGAGTTTCAGAAATTGCACTAAGTCCAGACATCCAGGACCATTCAAGGGAGCGACCTGCCTCCCTATGCCCGCCACCGGCTCCCTCTAACCGGTGTACGGACTCTCGGGGCCCGCGCCCCCAGAGAACCAGAGTTTCAGAAATTGCACTAAGTCCAGACATCCAGGACCATTCAAGGGAGCGACCTGCCTCCCTATGCCCGCCACCGGCTCCCTCTAACCGGTGTACGGACTCTCGGGGCCCGCGCCCCCAGAGAACCAGAGTTTCAGAAATTGCACTAAGTCCAGACATCCAGGACCATTCAAGGGAGCGACCTGCCTCCCTATGCCCGCCACCGGCTCCCTCTAACCGGTGTACGGACTCTCGGGGCCCGCGCCCCCAGAGAACCAGAGTTTCGGAAATTGCACTAAGTCCGATTTTCGCCCACTACGAGACCTAAAACCGTCATCCAGGATTTCACAGGGGAGTACCCACCTCCCCTATGCCCGCCACCGGCTCCCTCTAACCGGTGTACGGAGTCTCCGGGGCCCGCGCCCCAGAGAACCAGACCTGGACCGCTCCGGAGGGCCGGGGGTTTGCTTTCGCCTTCCCCCCGACAAATGTTTGAGTGGACGGGATGACTTTCAATGGATCGCGGTATATGCACCCGCTCTGCCACTTACGACACCCGCACTCCGAATCAGGTCGTTTACGAGTCATTTCACACCCGGATCAAGAGACATTTGCTTTGACGAGGGAGGTGGACCGAGGCGTTCATTAGCCCCGGTCCGGTTCCAGTGTCATGCGGCTCTCGTCACCGGCGGTGGGGAGGAAAGCACCTCCCACCCCGGCTATCCAAGACCAAGCTCACCGATGCTGGGCGCGGATGTATCGCTCCTTCTAGGCGGGATTCCGACTTAGAGGCGTTCAGTCGTAAGCCCTCGGATGATAGCCTTGCACCAGTGGCTGCACAGCCAAGCGCGAGTACCATGTATCCGAACCTGCGGTTCCTCTCGTACTGGGCTGGATTACTATCGGAGCAACGGTCAACATCAGTAGGGTAAAGCTAACCTGTCTCACGACGGTCTAAACCCAGCTCACGTTCCCTGTTAGTGGGTGAACAATCCAACGCTTTGCGAATTCTGCTTCGCAATGATAGGAAGAGCCGACATCGAAGAATCAAACGGCGACGTCGCTATGAACGCTTGGCCGCCACAAGCCAGTTATCCCTGTGGTAACTTTTCTGACACCTCCCGCTTAAAACCCAAAAAGCAGACGGAAGGATCGTTAGGCCCCGCTTTCACGGTCCGTATTCATACTGAAAATCAGGATCAAGCCGGCTTTTGCCCTTATGCTCTACGGGAGGTTTCTGTCCTTCCCTGAGCCCGCCTTAGGACACCTGCGTTACGCTTTGACAGGTGTACCGCCCCAGTCAAACTCCCCACCTGTCACTGTCCCCGGAGGGACTCGCCCCGGGCACGGAGGCCCGCAACATGAGTGTAACCGGACTCACTGCCAAGCGACCCACCCAGGGCTTAGCACCTTGGAACAAGGAACCCCCAGCAAGGAAAGGGTTCCCACCGACACCTTCACCGGGTTA
>NW_027101111.1:224145-244145 GCF_029633855.1 Hoplias malabaricus | reverse complement strand
GGGCCTAGCCCGGGGCTGAGGACAGCCCAACCGGCCCGCTTTCGTCCGAACGATCAGGGGGGGGCCCCATCCCCATCCCGAAGGAGGGGAAAACGCGGAAAGGACATTACTCCGCGGCCCCGGCGTTATCGGCGAAGTCGGAGCGAGGGGCTGTAGCGGAACGCCCGTGTCCGGGGGCCACGTGGGGCTCCCTTCTCCGGACGGACCTACCTTCACCCTCGGGCCCTTCCAAGCCTAACCGGAGCCGGTCGCGACTCACCCACCACGCGGGGGGAAGTACACCTGACGGGCCGAGCCTTCGTACGCCCGAGAGGCCCGAAGTCGAGAGGCGAAGCTCAGGGCCGAGCAGGGAGTGGGGTCGCCCCCACTCTCGCCCGGATGAACTCGCCTCCGAGCCACGGAACCACACGAGCGCGGGCCGTCCGCCCGGCTGAATCCCCCGGGGGGGTCTTCTCGGTCCCCCGACCGTTTACCTCTCAACGGTTTCACGCTCTCTTGAACTCTCTCTTCAAAGTACTGCTTTCAACTTTCCCTCACGGTACTTTGTTCGCTATCGGTCTCGTGCCGGTATTTAGCCTTAGATGGAGTTTACCACCCACTTTGAGCTGCATTCACAAGCAACTCGACTCCGGGAAGCCCGATCTACCCGGCGGGATGCGGGACAATACCGGGCCTTCACCATCTGCGGAAGACACTTCCTTGCAAAACTTGGTCCCGCGTCCGCACCGAGACCAAACGGACTTCCGTACGCTACATTTCCCGGCCCACCCCGGTCAGGGGAAAGTGGGATTCAGCGCTGGGCTCTTCCCTCTTCGCTCGCCGCTACTAGGGGAATCCTTGTTAGTTTCTTTTCCTCCGCTTACTGATATGCTTAAGTTCAGCGGGTTGTCTCGTCTGATCTGAGGTCGCACTACGAGACTGTTTTGCGGGGCGCGGGGGGCGCGAACCCCCCGGCCGCTCGCCGTGTTACGGTACCCACTCTCCGACGGCGGCGGAGAGCCCAGCGGGGAGAGACTATGACGGATTGGACCCGGACCTAATGGCTCTCCCTACGTCCGGAGCTCTCGCCACACGTCGGGTTTAAGGCCCGAGTCTGGGTTTAGGGAGACGAAGGGCCGTCCGAGGTGGAGGCCCTGCGAACTCCCAGCCGCGGTCTAGGAAGACCGATCGATGGGTAAACCGACCCTCAGACAGGCGTGGCCGCGGGATGGACCCCCGCGGCCGCCATGTGCGTTCGAAATATCGATGATCTGTGTTCTGCAATTCACATTATTTAACGCAGGTTACCGCGTTCTTCATCGATGCACGAGCCAAGTGATCCACCGCTAAGAGTTGTATGAGGTTTGTGCCCGGCCCGTTACAGGCCGGGCGAAGGAAGCCATTCGAACACGAGACAACGTTTGACAATATTTCAAGCCGGGTGCCTTCCCCCCCGTGGAGGGGGGAAGGTCATTGAACCTGGGCGTCACCACCGGACCGAGGAGTTACGGCCCGGGGGACGATCGCCCGAGTAGGTGCCCGAGACTTACGTGGTTTAGGAGACCGGGTCTAGGCCCCACCGTTCCCGGCGAGGCCCAGGGTTTGGTTCGCTGCGTTACGGGTCCCGGTCTAAGGCATTCAGGCGTGCGCTCAAAGCCAAGCTCTCCACCCCGGAGGGTATGAGCGAGGCCCGGTGGTACGCTCCCAAGTCCCCCGCTTAGGGGAAGGCGCTGGGTAGATCCCACCTAGTCAGGACCGGCGGGCACCGGCCGTCTCCTTCGGGTGTTTAAACGCATCCGGGGTTCGTGAGGCCCCTTCAACTCGCGCACCGGCCTTAGACTATTATACGGTCCGTCTCTGCGAAGCCAACATCGGGGTATTTGCATGCGCTCTTAAGCTCCGCTCCAACCCCGTGAGGGGAAAGAGTTTCGCCCGGCGGTACGCTCCCGTCCACCACCACCCCCTGTGCCGGGGGGATGGGTTCAGGGAGATCCCACCGAGGCCGGCGAGCACCGGCCAACGCCCTGGGGGTGAGTAAGCCCCTTTGACTCGCGCACGCACAATCAAGCCTTCAACGATCAATGGTTGGTTTAACGACCCGGCGGGCGGCTCCGGCGCCACTCTCCCCCCCGCGAACGAGGGGGGCGGACCGGGGTACCTATGCACCTAAGGCGGTCCTCGCATAACCCCGAGTTCCGAAGCCGGCTCGCTACGTCCACCCACCCGGAGGGGGAGAGACTCACGTCGGCCGACGACGAAAGGTACGAGGCTTCTGCGGTCCATACCTTGAAGGTACCCGCCGGGGGAGGTTTGGCCTCTCGAGTCCGACTCGACAACCGGCCGTGGCCAGGTCACCGTTAATGATCCTTCCGCAGGTTCCCCTACGGAAACCTTGTTACGACTTTTACTCCCTCTAGATGCCCAGGTTCGATCGACTTCCCACCTCAACGAGGCAACCCCCCGGTAAAGGGGCACCTCGGAGATGGTCCGAGGACCTCACCAGGCCATCCAATCGGTAGTAGCGACGGGCGGTGTGTACAAAGGGCAGGGACTTAATCGACGCGGGCTGGTGACCCGCGACTACTTGGAATTCCTCGTTCAAGGGGAAAAGTTACAATCCCCTATCCCCAGCGGGGAAGGCGTTCATAGGATTGCCCAGGCCTTTCGGCATAGGATGGATGCACATGCTGAACCAGCCAGTGTAACTCACGTGCGGCCCCGGGCGTCTAAGGGCATCACAGACCTGTTATGGCCCCGAATCTCATACGGCTTTGCCTTGCCCCGGATCGCTCTAAGAAGTTCGGCCACCGACCGACGAACCCCTCGGGCCGCAAGCCCCCACAGGGACCCAAGGGAGGGCCGTGTAACTTTTTAAGGCACAGGGTCTCGTCCGTTATCGGAGTTAACCAGACGAATCGCTCCACGAACTCCCAACGGCCATGCACCACCACCCACAGAATCAAGAAAGAGCCATCAATCTGTCAATCCTTACCGTGTCCGGGCCGGGTGAGATTCCCCGTGTTGAGTCAAATTAAGCCGCAAGCTCCACTCCTGGTGGTGCCCTTCCGTCAATTCCTTTAAGTTTCAGCTTTGCAACCGTACTCCCCCCAGAGCCCAAAGACTCGTGGTTTCCCTCACGCTGCCCGGCGGGTCATGGTCGCTAGCCTCACGCCGCCGGATCGCGGGTCGGCATAGTTTACGGTCGGAACTACGACGGTATCTGATCGTCTTCGCTCCCCCGACTTTCGTTCTTGATTAATGAAAACATTCTTGGCAAATGCTTTCGCTTTCGTTCGTCCCACACCGGTCAACGAATTTCACCTCTATCGGTGTGGTACGGATGCCCCCGGCCGTCCCTCTTAATCATTGCCCTCGGTCCTTAAAACCCACGAAATAGGACCGTGGAAGCCCCGGAGCCCCACTCCGGAACGACCAGCCGTCCCGAAGGAGAGACCCCGAAGCCCCGCGGAAGGGCCCTATTCCATTATTCCTAGCTCAGTCAGACATGGCACGTGTCGGCCTGCTTTGAGCACTCTGCTTTATTCAAAGTAAACGCTCCGGACCCTCCAACCCACCGTGCACCGCAGTGAAGTACCCAGCTAAGGGCTTCTCCGCGGCCGGCGAGCAGAGGACACCGGCGGGTAGGGACCAGGTCCCAACATCCACCCAGAGACAGGGGGTCACCCCCGAAGGAGCTCCCCACGCCATCCCGGACAGTACAGGGGATCCGAGACCTGTCCCCACATCCAACTACGAGCTTTTTAACTGCAGCAACTTTAGCATACGCTATTGGAGCTGGAATTACCGCGGCTGCTGGCACCAGACTTGCCCTCCAATGGGTCATCACTCACGGACATAGATTGAGTTCATTTCGATTACGCTCCACAGGATCATAGGACCCGCATCGATATTTTTCGTCACTACCTCCCCGTGTCGGGAATGGGTAATTTGCGCGCCTGCTGCCTTCCTTGGAAGTGGTAGCCGTTTCTCAGGCTCCCTCTCCGGAATCGAACCCAGATTCCCCGTTACCCGTGGTCACCACGGTAGGCACGTAGCCTACCGTCGAAAGTTGATAGGGCAGACACTCGAATGATACGTCGCCGCCCCGGAGGGCTTAACGATCGGCCAGAGGTTATCTAGAGTCACCAAAGCGACCCGACCGGAGCCGGGAGGGTTTTTCGGTTCTGATAAATGCACGTATCCGGGGGACAGGGGCCGGGAGAGCATTTCACGCCGACCCCCAGAACCCTTCCAACGCTTCGTTTGCATGTATTAGCTCTGGAATTACCACAGTTATACCAAGTAACGTGTGGAGCGATCAAAGGAACCATAACTGATTTAATGAGCCATTCGCAGTTTCACTGTACCAAAACCCGTGTGTACTTAGACTTGCATGGCTTAATCTTTGAGACAAGCATATAATACTGGCAGGATCAACCAGACCGACCCCCCTTGGATCTCAAACCCCGGACGGGGAAAGAGAGGGGGCGCATGGAGCCCGTGAGAGTGATCTCAGGGGACACCAGCGAAGAGGATCGAACGCGACCCCGCTGTGGGGGTCTGCAATCGACTTGGCAACTTGGAAAACGTATGATTCTCGCCCGGACGGTGCAGGCTAGGGGCCGGGTCCTTCCCTCAAACGGATCCCGACCCTAAGGCACCACCGACGCGGACGTTGAACGGACCTACTGTTGGATCGACCGGCCGACTAAGTCCCCCTCGGAACCGTTCTGGACAAGCGGACATGCCTCTTACGGGCATCCACGAGCCATGGAGGCTGGGAGCACAAGGTGGGGAGGATCGCTCTAAGCACTGTATTTAGGCTTAGAAGCCTGCCCCTGGTGCTCCGCGTATACCGAGCTCGAACGGCCGTGAAGGACAGCCGTTAAGGGAAGAGAATGGAAGAGAATCCTGGCCCCCTCAAAGCGCGAGGAAGTCGGCATAGGTTTTTACGGTACGCCACCACCGGAGCCGTCTGATGTTCAGAAGACGAAGGGTTTTGCCCTCAATCTCGTAAGGTCGAGGGCTCACCACCGAACTTCCAGCCGCGGTCCTTGGTAGGACCGATACGCGGACAAGCCGCAAATCCTGGCCCCCTCGCAGTGCGAGGAGGTCGGCAAAGGTTTACGGTTTCGCCCCCCGGAGCCTACGGAAGTCTGCGTTTAAGAAGACGAAGGGTCGGATCCCGTAGGCCGACCCTGCGAACTTCCAGCCGCGGTCTGTGGAAGACCGATCCGTGTCACCTCTAATGCGCTCTTTGCCTCCGGCCGTTTCCAGCCGGGGGCCCGGTGGTGCGCTCCCACGTCCCGCTCAAAGGAGGGGAAAGGTCGGGAGATCCCACGGACCGGCGGATGACCGCCGGCCAACGCCTCGGGGGGTTACGCGGCCCCGTCGACTCGCGCACGGGCAAATTTATGGGTTTAAAAAGGGGGACAATCCTCATACGTTCGACCCCCCGGTGCCCAGGGAAGTTGACCCTCCCCGGGCAGGCATATCGAACGAATCATCGGTCGGAAAACTCTCTCTTTCGGGACGGGGGAAACCCCTCATACGCTCGACCCCCCATGCCCAGGAATGTTTTACCTTCCCAGGCATACATCGAACGAATCATCGGGGTGGACACAACGGGCTTATAACAATCGACGGGGCGGCCCGTTCCACCCGCCCCACAAGTGGGCAGATGGTCGGTGGCCTATAGACCCACAGGCAGTCCCAATACCACCGTGATACGAGATCCGGGGTTGGGACTTGACCTTAAAGGTACCCGGTCGAGGCGGACCGAGTGGAAGCCACTCGGATTTATGACAGTGGTAGGCCCCACGGACCTTGGGGACCACTCCCCATCGCTCTGCCCGGCACCTGGCTCGGAAACCGGGACTAATTTTGGCAGTAATACGCTATCGGTCTTGGTTCTCATTGGTTCATACACCCAAGATGGGCGAACGTCGAACGCGAACGGGAGCGATCAACGCCCATAACCCCTAATTATGCACGAACCGGGGGCTATATAAGGGGTCGCCTTCACTCGGAGCCGTCAGTCTCTCACCATGGATAGCTGCCCGCTTTGCGAACAAGCCATTGCTACGGATCTGACTTTCCACTTTACCATCTTCCACAGACTCGGACCGGACGACGCAGCCTTCCTCCGAGAACTGGACCGAAGCGGGGAGAATTCATCACAGCTCGACTGCCCTCTCTGCGGCCTGCCGTCTCTCTCTTCGCCGGCAGATCACCTGGGCTCGGCGCATTCCCTCAAAGGCCTCGCCCTTCGGATCGCTCTCTCTGCCGCTCGACGCCTTCGCACCCTCCACTTTCTGCGTCGCTATCAACAGTCTAAGCCGCGGAACCCTCCACCGCCCTCGGGATCCCGTTCCCCGAATCCAGCCTCGCCGCCGGGACCAAGCACGCCGGGACCGAGCGCGCCGGGACCGAACACGCCGGGACCGAGCACGCCGGGACCGAGCACGCCGGGACCGAACACGCCGGACCCGAACACGCCGGACCCGAACACGCCGGACCCAAGCACGCCGGACCCAAGCACGCCGGACCCAACCATGCTGTACCCAAGCTCACCGGACCCAAGCACGCCGGAGCCAACCACGCCTGATGCTTGCCCGCTCTGCGAGCAAGCCATTACGGATCTGACTTCCCATTATACCACCTTCCACCGCCTTGGATCTGCCGACATTGACTTTCTCCGGGGACTGGACCAAAGTGGGGAGAATTCGTCCCAGCTCGACTGCCCTCTCTGCGGCCTGCCGTCTCTCTCTTCGCCGGCGGATCACCTGGGCTCGGCGCATTCCCTCAAAGGCCTCGCCCTTCGGATCGCTCTCTCTGCCGCTCGACGCCTTCGCACCATCCACCTTCTGCGTCGCTATCAACAGTCTAAGCCGCGGAACCCTCCACCGCCCTCGGTATCCTGTTCCCCGAATCCAGCCTCGCCGGGCCCCAGCACGCCGGGCCCCAGCATGCCGGACCCAGCCATGCCGGGCCCAAGCACGCCGGGCCCAAGCACGCCGGGACCCAACACGCCGGACCCAGCTTCGCCGGACCCAGCCTCGCCGGACCAAGCCTCCCCGGGCCAAGCCACTACGGGCCAAGCCACGCCGGAGCCGGTCGACAGCGACTACCAACCGAGCGAGTCTTCCCCTGCCGAATCCACCTCGGACACGGATTCAGAGACCGAGCGGGCACGGCGAACCTCCCGGGGGAGGCAGCTCGTGATCCCGCATCGGTTTCGGGACACCTACGTCAGCCGTTCGGTAGACGACTTTCAGAAGTTCTACCTGCGGGTCGACGCGTCACCGAAGGACATCGAGAACTCTCGCCAGCGACGGGGCCACGTTATTCGGTTCCTGCTTCACTGCGCCCCGCCCGGCTGCCAATTCACAGACCTGTCTTTCGTCCATCACACGAACGTTCCCACTTGGGTACAGAGCCTTCAGAAACTGGGTTACGCTTCGACAACCGTTAAGTGTTACCTGCACAGCGCCAAGGCGTTCGTCTCCCACGTCGCTGCCTTCGACCCAGAGACCGCCGGGGTCAGCCCCGAAGAGCTCCAGAGGCTGAAGCTGACCTTCGCCAAGGCTCATCGGGACATCGCACGCACGATTCTGGGCCATCGCCAGCGCGTGAAGAGAGCGAAGCTGAGTCGCTTGCCGCAACCTTCGGATTTCAGGGTCTTCCTAAGCCACGCTAAGACCCGAATCCCAGAGCTCATAGACGCGGCCCGGACGGGGGACACCGCCCGCCGGTCGACGCTACGGATGCTCCAGGGGTACCTGCTCGGCCTTTTGTCTGTCTTAACCGGTCACCGGTCGGTTGTGTTTCTCAACCTGACGGTTGGAGAGTTGAGGCAAGCCAGCACCACGGATGGCACCGGCTTCGTGGTTTATGTTCGTGAACACAAGACCAACGCCTCGTTCGGGGACGCTCCGATCGGGTTGTCTGCCACAGAGCTGGCCTGGTTGACCGCACTCAGCGACTTACACGGGGCCCGGGACGGGTTCGTGTTCTTGGACAGGGGGAACCAGCTGCGCAAGCCAAACTCACTGCTTCGGATCGCGTGGACGGATGCGGGCCTCGGAGGCGCGGTGGCCTTCAACCTGATCCGCACGGCTGTTTCGAACCAAGTGAGTGTTGAACTTAATCCGACTTATGTGGGCTCTTAACCCCGGCCTTCCTACTTCTGACACCTCGCACCTCTGTTTCAGGTTTCGACTCTGCCGGCCGAAGATAGAGATCGAGTGACGACAAGCATGTGCCACTCCAACATCACTGCCCGGGCCTTCTACCGAGCCGGCCTCTCTGCGGCCGATGTGATGCGGGCTCGTGAGAACCGTCTTTCCGCCCTCGAAACGGCCTGAACCGGACCCTCTTCAAAGCGCAACCCAGCCGGGATTCACTCCGTGTTTCTGCACCCCCGTGGCTTTGATATGTTTTACTGCGAAATAAATACATTTATTTCTGAATCCCCAAACAGAGTGTTCCCGTGTGGTACTTGCTTCGGTTTGGAGATGGAGGGGGGGTGGAGATTGGGTGATCCTCCCAGAGGGAGACTTTTTACGAGGTCCGACCGGCCTTAAGACTTAAACGATCAGTGGTTATGGGTTAACTTAGTCGGCGGGCGGCCCGTTCCACCGCCCCGCTAAGGGAGCAGTGGTCGGAGGCCTATGGACCTTAGGCAGTTCACCGGGGTGGGTAAACTTACCTTTAGGCACCCGTCGCATGAATATAGGAGACCATTTGGCTTTTTTGGCCCCGGAAACCAGCCACTTCTCCGGGCATATATAGAACCAATCCCCCCCAGGGAGGGAGTTGGAACTAAAGGTCATTGAAATTAAATGGGTTTAACAGTTAACTTTGTCGGCGGGCGGCCCGTTCCACCGCCCCGCTAAGGGAGCAGTGGTCGGAGGCCTATGGACCTTAGGCAGTTCACCGGGGTGGGTAAACTTACCTTTAGGCACCCGTCGCATGAATATAGGAGACCATTTGGCTTTTTTGGCCCCGGAAACCAGCCACTTCTCCGGGCATATATAGAACCAATCCCCCCCAGGGAGGGAGTTGGAACTAAAGGTCATTGAAATTAAATGGGTTTAACAGTTAACTTTGTCGGCGGGCGGCCCGTTCCACCGCCCCGCTAAGGGAGCAGTGGTCGGAGGCCTATGGACCTTAGGCAGTTCACCGGGGTGGGTAAACTTACCTTTAGGCACCCGTCGCATGAATATAGGAGACCATTTGGCTTTTTTGGCCCCGGAAACCAGCCACTTCTCCGGGCATATATAGAACCAATCCCCCCCAGGGAGGGAGTTGGAACTAAAGGTCATTGAAATTAAATGGGTTTAACAGTTAACTTTGTCGGCGGGCGGCCCGTTCCACCGCCCCGCTAAGGGAGCAGTGGTCGGAGGCCTATGGACCTTAGGCAGTTCACTGGGGGCGGTAAACTTACCTTTAGGCACCCGTCGCATGAATATAGGAGACCATTTGGCTTTTTTGGCCCCGGAAACCAGCCACTTCTCCGGGCATATATAGAATGAACCATCGGGGGCTAAGGGCAGATAGTCAAGTCAGTTATACCGATCGAACTCTCTTGAGTTTCGGCTTAAAGCTCTGGCATTTGCCGTTGGGACTTAGAGTTTTTTTTTAATAAAGAGGGGAGGCCGGGCTTACCTCCACCTTAAGCCCAGAGGGTGTCCCAGTCCTCGGGCTTGTGTATTCGCATCAACGGGGTCCATGGAAGTCATTTTAGACATCCAGAGGGGAGGCAACCCAAACCATCCCCTTAGCCCAGAGGTGTGCCACTCCTCGGGCTTGTGTATTCGCATCAACGGGGTCCATGGAAGTCATTTTTAGACCTCCAGAGGGGAGGCAACCCAAACCATCCCCTTAGCCCAGAGGTGTGCCAGTCCTCGGGCTTGTGTATTCGCATCAACGGGGTCCATGGAAGTCATTTTTAGACCTCCAGAGGGGAGGCAACCCAAACCATCCCCTTAGCCCAGAGGTGTGCCACTCCTCGGGCTTGAAACTTCGCATCACCGGGGTGTATGGAAGTCTTTGGTCCAGTTCTGCCAGTGCTCGTTGTCGAACTTAGAAATATTTCTAATTATTTTTAGACTTCCAGAGGGGAGGCCGAGCATACCAACCCCTTAGCCCAGAGGTGTGCCAGTCCTCGGGCTTCGGTATTCGCATCACCGGGGTCTACGGAGGTCTCAACTTAGGTTTTGAAAACCTCCAGAGGGGGGGCCGGATTAACCACCACCCTAGCCCAGAGGTGTGCCAGTCCTCGGGCTTCGGTATTCGCATCACCGGGGTCTACGGAGGTCTCAACTTAGGTTTTGAAAACCTCCAGAGGGGGGGCCGGATTAACCACCACCCTAGCCCAGAGGGGTGCCAGTCCTCGGGCTTCGGTATTCGCATCACCGGGGTCTACGGAGGTCTCAACTTAGGTTTTGAAAACCTCCAGAGGGGGGGCCGGATTAACCACCACCCTAGCCCAGAGGGGTGCCAGTCCTCGGGCTTCGGTATTCGCATCACCGGGGTCTATGGAGGTCTCGACTTAGGTTTTGAAAACCTCCAGAGGGTGGGGGCATATCTTATCCCCACCCTAGCCCAGAGGGGTGCCAGTCCTCGGGCTTCGGTATTCGCATCACCGGGGTCTATGGAGGTCTCGACTTAGGTTTTGAAAACCTCCAGAGGGTGGGGGCATATCTTATCCCCACCCTAGCCCAGAGGTGTGCCAGTCCTCGGGCTTCGGTATTCGCATCAACGGGGTCTACGGATGTCTCGACTTAGGTTTTGAACACATCCAGGGAAGCAGAGCGGACATTCCCATTATTTCAAGCCCATCGGGAAGCCACTCTTTTGGGCATAGCGTTTCGCATCGCTGTTACCCAAACTTACGTCTGATTTAATGCCTCCCTAATATCCCGACGGCACCAGGCTGAGAAACCATATGCCCACAGGATTTGAGGCATTGGAACCTCGTTCGCATAGCTGACAACGATGAACCTCCCTCGGACTCGCTACGAGGCTTGAGGAGGGTCCTGATTTTCTTAAAATCTCAGGTGAGGGACTTAGAAAATTTTCACTTTAAAACCACAGACCTCCAGAGGAGAGACCGGGCTTATCACAACCTTAGCCCAGAGGGCGCCACTCCTCGGGCATGTCACTTCGCATCACCGGGGTCCATGGATGTCTCGACTTAGGTTTTGAACACATCCAGAAGGGGGGGCCGGATTAACCACCACCCTTAGCCCAGAGGGGTGCCAGTCCTCGGGCTTTAAATTCGCTTCGCCGGGGTCTATGGAAGTCATTTTTAGACCTCCAGAGGGGAGGCAACCCAAACCATCCCCTTAGCCCAGAGGTGTGCCACTCCTCGGGCTTGTGTATTCGCATCACCGGGGTCCATGGAAGTCATTTTAGACATCCAGAGGGGAGGCCACCCTAACCATCCCCTTAGCCCAGAGGGGTGCCAGTCCTCGGGCTTTAAATTCGCTTCGCCGGGGTCTATGGAAGTCATTTTTAGACCTCCAGAGGGGAGGCAACCCAAACCATCCCCTTAGCCCAGAGGTGTGCCAGTCCTCGGGCTTTAAATACGCATCACCGGGGTCCATGGAAGTCATTTTAGACCTCCAGAGGGGAGGCAACCCAAACCATCCCCTTAGCCCAGAGGTGTGCCAGTCCTCGGGCTTGTGTATTCGCATCAACGGGGTCCATGGAAGTCATTTTTGACCTCCAGAGGGGAGGCAACCCAAACCATCCCCTTAGCCCAGAGGTGTGCCAGTCCTCGGGCTTGTGTATTCGCATCAACGGGGTCCATGGAAGTCATTTTTGACCTCCAGAGGGGAGGCAACCCAAACCATCCCCTTAGCCCAGAGGTGTGCCAGTCCTCGGGCTTGTGTATTCGCATCAACGGGGTCCATGGAAGTCATTTTTGACCTCCAGAGGGGAGGCAACCCAAACCATCCCCTTAGCCCAGAGGTGTGCCAGTCCTCGGGCTTGTGTATTCGCATCAACGGGGTCCATGGAAGTCATTTTTGACCTCCAGAGGGGAGGCAACCCAAACCATCCCCTTAGCCCAGAGGTGTGCCAGTCCTCGGGCTTGTGTATTCGCATCAACGGGGTCCATGGAAGTCATTTTAGACCTCCAGAGGGGAGGCAACCCAAACCATCCCCTTAGCCCAGAGGTGTGCCACTCCTCGGGCTTGTGTATTCGCATCACCGGGGTCCATGGAAGTCATTTTAGACCTCCAGAGAGTGGGGCCGGTCTTACCACCACTCTTAGCCCAGAGGGCGTCACTCCTCGGGCATGAAATTCGGATAACCGGGGTCCATGGATGTCTCAACTTAGGTTTTGAACACATCCAGAGGGGAGGCCACCCAAACCATCCCCTTAGCCCGGAGGTGTGCACCTCCTCGGGCTTGAAATTCGAATCACCGGGGTCCATGGAAGTCATTTTAGACATCCAGAGAGTGGGGCCGGTCTTACCACCACTCTTAGCCCAGAGGGCACCACTCCTCGGGCATGAAATTCGCATCACCGGGGTCCATGGAAGTCAGTTTAGACCTCCAGAGAGTGGGGCCGGTCTTACCACCACCCTTAAGCCCAGAGGGCGTCACTCCTCGGGCATGGAATTCGCATCAACGGGGTCTACGGATGTCTCGACTTAGGTTTTGAACACATCCAGGGAAGCAGAGCGGACATTCCCATTATTTCAAGCCCATCGGGAAGCCACTCCTTTGGGCATAGCGTTTCGCATCG
Source organism: Hoplias malabaricus (assembly GCF_029633855.1). NCBI lineage: Eukaryota > Metazoa > Chordata > Actinopteri > Characiformes > Erythrinidae > Hoplias > Hoplias malabaricus. Next base: position 231,406 of record NW_027101111.1, on the reverse strand, counting down.
CTGTTACCCAAACTTACGTCTGATTTAATGCCTCCCTAATATCCCGACGGCACCAGGCTGAGAAACCATATGCCCACAGGATTAGAGGCGTCTGAACCCCTTTCGCATAGCCGACAACGATGAACCTCCCTCGGACTCGCTACGAGGCTTGAGGAGGGTCCTGATTCTCTTAAAATCTCAGGTGAGGGACTTAGAAAATATTCACTTTAAAACCACAGACCTCCAGAGGAGAGACCGGGCTTATCACAACCTTAGCCCAGAAGGCACCACTCTTCGGGCATGTCACTTCGCATCACCGGGGTCCATGGAAGTCTCGACTTAGGTTTTGAACGCATCCAGAGGGTGGGGGCCGGACTTACCACCACCCTTAGCCCAGAGGGCGTCACTCCTCGGGCATAAAATTCGGATAACCGGGGTCCATGGAAGTCAATTTTGACCTCCAGAGAGGGGGGGCCGGGCTTACCACCACCCTAAGCCCAGAGGGCGTCACTCCTCGGGCATGAAATACGCTACACCGGGGTCCATGGAAGTCAGTTTAGACCTCCAGAGAGGGGGGGCCGGGCTTACCACCACCCTTAGCCCAGAGGGCACCACTCCTCGGGCTTGAAATTCGCATCACCGGGGTCCATGGAAGTCTCGACTTAGGTTTTGGAAACCTCCAGAGGGGGGGCTGCACTTACCACCACCCTAAGCCCAGAGGGCGTCACTCCTCGGGCATGAAATACGCTATACCGGGGTCCATGGAAGTCCTTTTAGACCTCCAGAGAGGGGGGGCCGGGCTTACCACCACCCTTAGCCCAGAGGGCACCACTCCTCGGGCTTGAAATTCGCATCACCGGGGTCCATGGAAGTCTCGACTTAGGTTTTGGAAACCTCCAGAGGGGGGGCTGCACTTACCACCACCCTTAGCCCAGAGGTTCATCACTCCTCGGGCATGAAATTCGGATAACCGGGGTCCATGGAAGTCAATTTTGACCTCCAGAGAGGGGGGGCCGGGCTTACCACCACCCTAAGCCCAGAGGGCGTCACTCCTCGGGCATGAAATACGCTACACCGGGGTCCATGGAAGTCAGTTTAGACCTCCAGAGAGGGGGGGCCGGGCTTACCACCACCCTTAGCCCAGAGGGCACCACTCCTCGGGCTTGAAATTCGCATCACCGGGGTCCATGGAAGTCTCGACTTAGGTTTTGGAAACCTCCAGAGGGGGGGCTGCACTTACCACCACCCTAAGCCCAGAGGGCGTCACTCCTCGGGCATGAAATACGCTATACCGGGGTCCATGGAAGTCCTTTTAGACCTCCAGAGAGGGGGGGCCGGGCTTACCACCACCCTTAGCCCAGAGGGCACCACTCCTCGGGCTTGAAATTCGCATCACCGGGGTCCATGGAAGTCTCGACTTAGGTTTTGGAAACCTCCAGAGGGGGGGCTGCACTTACCACCACCCTAAGCCCAGAGGGCGTCACTCCTCGGGCATGAAATACGCTATACCGGGGTCCATGGAAGTCCTTTTAGACCTCCAGAGAGGGGGGGCCGGGCTTACCACCACCCTTAGCCCAGAGGGCACCACTCCTCGGGCTTGAAATTCGCATCACCGGGGTCCATGGAAGTCTCGACTTAGGTTTTGGAAACCTCCAGAGGGGGGGCTGCACTTACCACCACCCTTAGCCCAGAGGTTCATCACTCCTCGGGCATGAAATTCGGATAACCGGGGTCCATGGAAGTCAGTTTAGACCTCCAGAGAGTGGGGCCGGGCTTACCACCACCCTAAGCCCAGAGGGCGTCACTCCTCGGGCATGAAATTCGGACAACCGGGGTCCATGGAAGTCAGTTTAGACCTCCAGAGAGTGGGGCCGGGCTTACCACCACCCTAAGCCCAGAGGGCGTCACTCCTCGGGCATAAAATTCGGATAACCGGGGTCCATGGAAGTCAGTTTAGACCTCCAGAGAGTGGGGCCGGGCTTACCACCACCCTAAGCCCAGAGGGCGTCACTCCTCGGGCATGAAATACGCTACACCGGGGTCCATGGAAGTCTCGACTTAGGTTTTGGAGACCTCCAGAGGGGGGGCCGGGCATACCACCACCCTTAGCCCAGAGGGCGTCACTCCTCGGGCATGAAATACGCTTAACCGGGGTCCATGGAAGTCAATCTAGACCTCCAGAGAGGGGGGGCCGGGCTTACCACCACCCTTAGCCCAGAGGGCATCACTCCTCGGGCATGAAATTCGCATCACCGGGGTCCATGGAAGTCAGTTTAGACCTCCAGAGGGGGGGCTGAGCATACCACCACCCTTAGCCCAGAGGTGTGCTCCTCATCGGGCATGAAATACGCTTCACCGGGGTCCATGGAAGTCATTCGAGACCTCCAGAGGGGGGGCCGGGCATACCACCACCCTTAGCCCAGAGGTGAGTCACTCCTCGGGCATCAAATTCGCATCACCGGGGTCCATGGAAGTCAGTTTAGACCTCCAGAGGGGGGGCTGAGCATACCACCACCCTTAGCCCAGAGGTGTGCTCCTCATCGGGCATGAAATACGCTTCACCGGGGTCCATGGAAGTCATTCGAGACCTCCAGAGGGGGGGCCGGGCATACCACCACCCTTAGCCCAGAGGTGAGTCACTCCTCGGGCATCAAATTCGCATCACCGGGGTCCATGGAAGTCAGTTTAGACCTCCAGAGGGGGGGCTGAGCATACCACCACCCTTAGCCCAGAGGTGTGCTCCTCATCGGGCATGAAATACGCTTCACCGGGGTCCATGGAAGTCATTCGAGACCTCCAGAGGGGGGGCTGGGCATACCACCACCCTTAGCCCAGAGGTGAGTCACTCCTCGGGCATCAAATTCGCATCACCGGGGTCCATGGAAGTCATTTAGACCTCCAGAGAGGGGGGCCGAACCTACCAGCAACCTTAGCCCAGAGGGCGTCACTCCTCGGGCTTCAAACTCCCATCATCGGGGTTCCATGGAAGTCTCGACTTAGGTTTTGAACCGTTCCGGGGTCACCTCCAGTGAGATAACGCGGAAATCTCACTATATTCATGCCCACAGGCGAACCAGAGCCTTGGGCTTGTCATAGTTACATACGGTGTACCCAAACTTTCGTCTTTTCTAAAGGAACCCTAATGTCCTGACGGCACCGCACTGGAAACCCCCATGCCCTCTGAATTTTTACCACTCCGAGGTGCTCCGTTTTGGGCTTGCTACCTAGGGCGAAGAGGGTCAGAAATTTTTCTAAGTCCTACTTTAAAACGTCCCACTGGGAGACCACTAGGGTTAGCACTTTGCCAAAAAATCACGGCTGAATGCAATTTTCACGCCTCGCACCCTTTGTTCGTTTAGATTTAACAAAAAAATCAACCGAACCCCCTTTTTAACAACGCTTTGCCGAATTTAGCTCACTTTTCCCGGCCTGGAATATCTCACGCTTGCCCCCCACGGTACTTACCTCCGGGGAAGACACCCCCGTCGCTGCCAACACCCATGCCCGGCCCAGGCTCACCCGACTCGGCCTCGCTAGCTCCATCGCCCGCTCCAAACCTCCGGGGAGAAGACCCCCATCGCCGCCAACGCCCATGCCCGGCCCAGGCTCACCCGACTCGGCCTCGCTAGCTCCATCGCCCGCTCCAAACCTCCGGGGCTGGACCTCCACCAACCCAGCGCACCTCTCGAACCTATCCGGCCCACACTTAAGCACTCCTCCTCGGACTAAACCATTCAGCCCGCGCCGCTGGAACGAGCGCCCACTGGAAGACCTGAGCCTCAAACCCGCGCGCTTTACGGTTCTCTATCTCCCCGGGCTCGGAGCACTTTTCTCGGCCATGGGACCTCCAGGGGGGGCCCCTCTTAGCTCCGTCATCATTTCTCTAAGTCTCACTCCGCCCACTGGAAGACCTGAGCCCCAAACCCGCGCGCTTTACGGTTCTCTATCTCCCCGGGCTCGGAGCACTTTTCTCGGCCATGGGACCTCCAGGGGGGGCCCCTCTTAGCTCCGTCATCATTTCTCTAAGTCTCACTCCGCCCACTGGAAGACCTGAGCCCCAAACCCGCGCGCTTTACGGTTCTCTATCTCCCCGGGCTCGGAGCACTTTTCTCGGCCATGGGACCTCCAGGGGGGGCCCCTCTTAGCTCCGTCATCATTTCTCTAAGTCTCACTCCGCCCACTGGAAGACCCGAGCCCCAAACCCGCGCGCTTTACGGTTCTCTATCTCCCCGGGCTCGGGGCACTTTTCTCGGCCACGGGACCTCCAGGGGAGGCCCCTCTTGGCTCCGTCAATATTCCTTTAAGTCTCATTCCGCCCACTGGAAGACCCGAGCCCCAAACCCGCGCGCTTTACGGTTCTCTATCACCCCGGGCTCGGAGCACTTTTCTCGGCCATGGGACCTCCAGGGGGGGCCCCTCTTAGCTCCGTCATCATTTCTCTAAGTCTCACTCCGCCCACTGGAAGACCCGAGCCCCAAACCCGCGCGCTTTACGGTTCTCTATCTCCCCGGGCTCGGGGCACTTTTCTCGGCCACGGGACCTCCAGGGGAGGCCCCTCTTGGCTCCGTCAATATTCCTTTAAGTCTCATTCCGCCCACTGGAAGACCCGAGCCCCAAACCCGCGCGCTTTACGGTTCTCTATCACCCCGGGCTCGGAGCACTTTTCTCGGCCATGGGACCTCCAGGGGGGGCCCTTCATGGCTCCGTCAATATTCCTTTAAGTCTCACTCCGCCCACTGGAAGACCCGAGCCCCAAACCCGCGCGCTTTACGGTTCTCTATCTCCCCGGGCTCGGGGCACTTTTCTCGGCCATGGGACCTCCAGGGGGGGCCCTTCATGGCTCCGTCAATATTCCTTTAAGTCTCACTCCGCCCACTGGAAGACCCGAGCCCCAAACCCGCGCGCTTTACGGTTCTCTATCACCCCGGGCTCGGAGCACTTTTCTCGGCCATGGGACCTCCAGGGGGGGCCCTTCATGGCTCCGTCAATATTCCTTTAAGTCTCACTCCGCCCACTGGAAGACCCGAGCCCCAAACCCGCGCGCTTTACGGTTCTCTATCACCCCGGGCTCGGAGCACTTTTCTCGGCCATGGGACCTCCAGGGGGGGCCCTTCATGGCTCCGTCAATATTCCTTTAAGTCTCACTCCGCCCACTGGAAGACCCGAGCCCCAAACCCGCGCGCTTTACGGTTCTCTATCACCCCGGGCTCGGGGCAATTTTCTCGGCCATGGGACCTCCAGGGGAGGCCCCTCTTGGCTCCGTCAATATTCCTTTAAGTCTCATTCCGCCCACTGCCATACCCGAGGTCTTTAACCGCGGCGTTCACGGTTCTCTATCACCCCGGGCTCGGAGCACTTTTCTCGGCCATGGGACCTCCAGGGGGGGCCCCTCATGGCTCCGTCAACATTCCTCTAAGTCTCATTCCGCCCACTGCCATACCCGGGCTCGGAGCATGTACTTCGGCCATGGGACCACAAGAGGGCGCCCTTCTTAAGAAATTGCTGACATCCAGGACCATTCAAGGGAGCGACCTGCCTCCCTATGCCCGCCACCGGCTTCCTCTAACCGGTGTACGGACTCTCGGGGCCCGCGCCCCCAGAGAACCAGAGTTTCAGAAATTGCACTAAGTCCAGACATCCAGGACCATTCAAGGGAGCGACCTGCCTCCCTATGCCCGCCACCGGCTCCCTCTAACCGGTGTACGGACTCTCGGGGCCCGCGCCCCCAGAGAACCAGAGTTTCAGAAATTGCACTAAGTCCAGACATCCAGGACCATTCAAGGGAGCGACCTGCCTCCCTATGCCCGCCACCGGCTCCCTCTAACCGGTGTACGGACTCTCGGGGCCCGCGCCCCCAGAGAACCAGAGTTTCAGAAATTGCACTAAGTCCAGACATCCAGGACCATTCAAGGGAGCGACCTGCCTCCCTATGCCCGCCACCGGCTCCCTCTAACCGGTGTACGGACTCTCGGGGCCCGCGCCCCCAGAGAACCAGAGTTTCGGAAATTGCACTAAGTCCGATTTTCGCCCACTACGAGACCTAAAACCGTCATCCAGGATTTCACAGGGGAGTACCCACCTCCCCTATGCCCGCCACCGGCTCCCTCTAACCGGTGTACGGAGTCTCCGGGGCCCGCGCCCCAGAGAACCAGACCTGGACCGCTCCGGAGGGCCGGGGGTTTGCTTTCGCCTTCCCCCCGACAAATGTTTGAGTGGACGGGATGACTTTCAATGGATCGCGGTATATGCACCCGCTCTGCCACTTACGACACCCGCACTCCGAATCAGGTCGTTTACGAGTCATTTCACACCCGGATCAAGAGACATTTGCTTTGACGAGGGAGGTGGACCGAGGCGTTCATTAGCCCCGGTCCGGTTCCAGTGTCATGCGGCTCTCGTCACCGGCGGTGGGGAGGAAAGCACCTCCCACCCCGGCTATCCAAGACCAAGCTCACCGATGCTGGGCGCGGATGTATCGCTCCTTCTAGGCGGGATTCCGACTTAGAGGCGTTCAGTCGTAAGCCCTCGGATGATAGCCTTGCACCAGTGGCTGCACAGCCAAGCGCGAGTACCATGTATCCGAACCTGCGGTTCCTCTCGTACTGGGCTGGATTACTATCGGAGCAACGGTCAACATCAGTAGGGTAAAGCTAACCTGTCTCACGACGGTCTAAACCCAGCTCACGTTCCCTGTTAGTGGGTGAACAATCCAACGCTTTGCGAATTCTGCTTCGCAATGATAGGAAGAGCCGACATCGAAGAATCAAACGGCGACGTCGCTATGAACGCTTGGCCGCCACAAGCCAGTTATCCCTGTGGTAACTTTTCTGACACCTCCCGCTTAAAACCCAAAAAGCAGACGGAAGGATCGTTAGGCCCCGCTTTCACGGTCCGTATTCATACTGAAAATCAGGATCAAGCCGGCTTTTGCCCTTATGCTCTACGGGAGGTTTCTGTCCTTCCCTGAGCCCGCCTTAGGACACCTGCGTTACGCTTTGACAGGTGTACCGCCCCAGTCAAACTCCCCACCTGTCACTGTCCCCGGAGGGACTCGCCCCGGGCACGGAGGCCCGCAACATGAGTGTAACCGGACTCACTGCCAAGCGACCCACCCAGGGCTTAGCACCTTGGAACAAGGAACCCCCAGCAAGGAAAGGGTTCCCACCGACACCTTCACCGGGTTAGAGAGGTAACGGTAAGAGTAGTGGTATTTCACGGACAGCCCGCCTCGGGTGCTGGCCTTCGGCGGGCTTCCCACTTATTCTACACCTCCTATGCAGCC
>NW_027101111.1:186645-221645 GCF_029633855.1 Hoplias malabaricus | reverse complement strand
TCCGAACTTAGCCGCTGACCTTAGGCGTTCGGGTGCTGTGGGCCTGGATCACCCCCCGCATCGCCGTAGCGGGCCTAGCCCGGGGCTGAGGACAGCCCAGCCGGCCCGCTTCGACCGAACGATCGGGGGGGGCCCCCATCCCCATCCCGGAGGAGGGGAGAACGCGGAAAGGACATTGCTCCACGGCCCCGGCGTTATCGGCGAAGTCGGAGCGAGGGGCTGTAGCGGAACGCCCGTGTCCGGGGGCCGCGTGGGGCTCCCTTCTCCGGACGGACCTACCTTCACCCTCGGGCCCTTCCAAGCCTAACCGGAGCCGGTCGCGACTCACCACCACGCGGGGAAAGTACACCGGGCGGGGCCGGACCTCCGTACGCCCGACAGGCCCGAAGTCCAGAGGCGAAGCGCAGAGCCGAAGCGGGGAGCGGTGGAGTCGGCACCCCACCCCTCTCGCCCGGATACGCTCGCACCCCCGGCCTCGGAACCCGACGAGCGCGGGGCCGTCCGCCCGGCTGAATCCCCCGGGGCAGTCTTCTCGGTCCCCGTACGTTTACCTCTCAACGGTTTCACGCTCTGTTGAACTCTCTCTTCAAAGTCCTGTTTCAACTTTCCCTCACGGTACTCGGTTCGCTATCGGTCTCGTGCCGGTATTTAGCCTTAGATGGAGTTTACCACCCGCTTTGGGCTGCATTCCCAAGCAACCCGACTCCGAGAAGCCCGACCTACCCGGGCGGGAACGCGGGACTCGCTACCGGGCTTTCACCGTCTATGGGAAGAAGCCACGTTCGCGAGGACTTGGTCCCGCGTCCGCACCGAGACGGATCTTACGGACTTCCGTACGCTACATTTCCCGGCCAACCCCGGTCAGGGGAAAGTGGGATTCAGCGCTGGGCTCTTCCCTGTTCGCTCGCCGCTACTAAGGGAATCCTTGTTAGTTTCTTTTCCTCCGCTTACTGATATGCTTAAGTTCAGCGGGTCGTCTCGTCTGATCTGAGGCCGCACACAGAGGTTTCTTATGCGGGGGCGAGGGCGGAGGCGGAGGGCCGAAGGCTAGGGGCGAGGGGCGAGAGCCCGGCCTGAGGCCGAACTCCGCGACACCCTCCCCCCACCCCGGCCGCTCGCCCGCCCGCTCACTCGCCCGCTCGCTGGGTTTAATCGGCACTCGCCACCCCCGCGTCCGACTGCGCGGAGCCCCGCTCGGGACTCGGGGAGAGACCGTAACGGACGTGGACCCGGACCTACTCGGCTCTCCCTCCGTTCCCTGTACGGAGCTCTCTCGCAACACGGGCCGCGTGGACTGGCTCGGAACCGAGTCTTCGTTTGGGAAGACGAAGGGCCGTTTTCAGGCCCTGCGAGCTTCCAGCCGCGGTCTCTCTCTCTCAGCGGGGGCGCGGAGACCGATCGATGGGTAAAGCGACCCTCAGACAGGCGTGGCCGCGGGATGGACCCCCGCGGCCGCAATATGCGTTCGAAATTTCGATGATCTGTGTCCTGCAATTCACATTAGTTAACGCAGATGGCTGCGTTCTTCATCGAAGCACGAGCCGAGTGATCCACCGCTAAGAGTCGTATTTGGGTTTGTGCCCGGCCCGTTACAGGCCGGGCGAAGGAAGCCATTCGAACACGAGACAATGTTTGACAATATTTCAAGCCGGGTGCCTTCCCCCCCGTGGAGGGGGAAGGTCATTGAACCTGGGCGTCACCACCGGACCGAGGAGTTACGGCCCGGGACGATCGCCCGAGTAGGTGCCCGAGACTTACGTGGTTTAGGAGACCGGGTCTAGGCACCCGCCGTTCCCGGCGAGGCCCAGGGTTTGGTTCGCTGCGTTACGGGTCCCGGTCTAAGGCATTCAGGCGTGCGCTCAAAGCCAAGCTCTCCACCCCGGAGGGTATGAGCGAGGCCCGGTGGTACGCTCCCAAGTCCCCGCTTAGGGGAAGGCGCTGGGTAGATCCCACCTAGTCAGGACCGGCGGGCACCGGCCGTCTCCTTCGGGTGTTTATAAACGCATCCGGGGTTCGTGAGGCCCCTTCAACTCGCGCACCGGCCTTAGACTATTATACGGTCCGTCTCTGCGAAGCCAACATCGGGGGTTATTGCATGCGCTCTTAAGCTCCGCTCTAACCCCGTGAGGGGAAAGAGTTTCGCCCGGCGGTACGCTCCCGTCCACCACCACCCCCTGTGCCGGGGGGATGGGTTCAGGGAGATCCCACCGAGGCCGGCGAGCACCGGCCAACGCCCTGGGGGTGAGTAAGCCCCTTTGACTCGCGCACGCACAATCAAGCCTTCAACGATCAATGGTTTTTTGGGTTTAACTACCCGGCGGGCGGCTCCGGCGCCACTCTTCCCCCCGCGAACGGGAGGGGCGGACCGGGGTACCTATGCACCTAAGGCGGTCCTCGCATAACCCCGAGTTCCGAAGCCGGCTCGCTACGTCCACCCACCCGGAGGGGGGAGAGACTCACGTCGGCCGACAACGAAAGGTACGAGGCTTCTGCGGTCCATACCTTGAAGGTACCCGCCGGGGGGGAGGTTCGGCCTCTCGAGTCCGACTCGACAACCGGCACGGACGGCGGGCGCCGACCGCGGCCAGGTCACCGTTATTGATCCTTCCGCAGGTTCCCCTACGAAAACCTTGTTACGACTTTTACTCCCTCTAGATGTCCGGGTTCGATCGACTTCCCATCGCCCGGAGGCGACCCCCGTTCGAGGGCCGCCCCGGGGACGGTCCGAGGACCTCACCGAGGCATCCGATCGGTAGTAGCGACGGGCGGTGTGTACAAAGGGCAGGGACTTAATCGACGCGGGCTGGTGACCCGCGCCTACTTGGAATTCCTCGTTCGAGGGGAATAGTTGCAATCCCCTGTCCCCAGCGGGGAATGGCGTTCATAGGATTGCCCGCACCTCTCGGCGTAGGGTAACTTACATGTTGAACCAGCCATTGTAGCTCACGTGCGACCCCGGACTTCTAAGGGCATCACAGACCTGTTATTGCTCCATTTCTCAAGTGGCTTCTGTGCCACAAATCGCTCTAAGAAGTTTAGCCACCGACCGCTGATTCCCACCGGGCGAACCCCAACCTTCAGGCCCGCGGTAAGCGGGAGGGCACCGGGGAGGGGAGAGGGAAGGCGAAGGCGAAGGACGGACAACCCACACCCGGAGAGCGGAACGAGGTGCGGACGGCATCGGGGAGGGAACCGAACGCGAAGGGGAGAGGCCGGAGCCACCCACTCGACGCAGAACTGAACCCCCGTCAACCGCATCACCTCCCCGAACCGATCCGGGGTAGAACCGGACCCCCGCCGAAACCCCCAACACCCCCACCCCGATGGGGACCCCCCGCGAACGGGGACCTTCGGGGATAGAGTCCGACCCAGGAGAGGGGCCGTGTAACTACTTAAAGGATGGGATCTCGTTCGTTACCGGAATTGACCAGACGAATCGCTCCACGAACTACCAACGGCCATGCACCACCACCCACAGAATCGAGAAAGAGCCGTCAATCTGTCAATCCTTACCGTGTCCGGGCCGGGTTAGGTTCCCCGCGTTGAGTCAAATTAAGCCGCAAGCTCCACTCCTGGTGGTGCCCTTCCGTCAATTCCTTTAAGTTTCAGCTTTGCAACCGTACTCCCCCCAGAGCCCAAAGACTCGTGGTTTCCCGGACGCTGCCCGGCGGGTCATAGTCGTTAACCCAACGCCGCCGGATCGCGGGTCGGCATAGTTTACGGTCGGAACTACGACGGTACCTGATCGTCTTCGATCCTCCGACTTTCGTTCTTGATTAATGAAAACATTCTTGGCAAATGCCTTCGCTTTTGTCCGTCCCGCACCGGTCTACGAATTTCACCTCTCTCGGTGCGGTACGAATGCCCCCGGCCGTCCCTCTTAATCATGACCTTTGGTCCGTCAAACCCACGAAATAGGACCAAGAGAGCGGTCGGATACCCCCCCGGCTCGGGGAACCGTGCGGCGGCCAGAAACGCCGGGCGTCACACCCGGGCGCCCCCGGCCCCACCCGGCCGCCTCGCCGAAGAGCTCCGACTCGCCCCCCATGGGAAGGCCTTATTCCATTATTCCTAGCTCAGTCCATTCAAGGCACGCTTCGGCCTGCTTTGAGCACTCTGTTTTGTTCAAAGTAAACGCACCGGACCCTTCCGCCCCCCACGTATTCACCGCGGCGGACGACCCAGCTAAGGGCCTCTCCGCGGAGGAAGGGAGCAGAGGACACCGGATGAGTAGGGACAAGGTCCCGCGACCTCCACCCAGAGACCCGCGGGGGGTCCCCACCCCGGAGAGGGGCAGCTTCCCACCGCGAAGTCCGGACGGGCAGAGGCCCGGCAGCCGGGACCCGTCCCCGGATCCAACTACGAGCTTTTTAACTGCAGCAACGTTAACATACGCTATTGGAGCTGGAATTACCGCGGCTGCTGGCACCAGACTTGCCCTCCAATGGGTCCTCACCCACGGACGTAGATTGAGTTCATTTCGGTCCCGAAACCTTCAAACGGGGCCTCGCACCGATATTTTTCGTCACTACCTCCCCGTGTCGGGAATGGGTAATTTGCGCGCCTGCTGCCTTCCTTGGATGTGGTAGCCGTTTCTCAGGCTCCCTCTCCGGAATCGAACCCAGATTCCCCGTTACCCGTGGTCACCACACGTAGTCCCGTAGACTACCGTCGAAAGTTGATAGGGCAGACACTCGAATGAGACGTCGCCGCCCCGAAGGGCTCTGCGATCGGCCAAAGGTTATCTAGAGTCACCAAAGCGGACCCGACCGGAGTCGGGAGGGGGTTTTTTGGTTCTGATAAATGCACGTATCCGTGGGGGGCGCCGAGGGGAAGGTGAACCAGTCACCGACCACCTCGAAACGGCACCCCCACTTCCAACGCTTCGTTTGCATGTATTAGCTCTGGAATTACCACAGTTATACCAAGTAACGTGTGGAGCGATCAAAGGAACCATAACTGATTTAATGAGCCATTCGCAGTTTCACTGTACCAACGCCCGTGTGTACTTAGACTTGCATGGCTTAATCTTTGAGACAAGCATATGATACTGGCAGGATCAACCAGGCCGATCCTCTGGTACTCAAACCCGGCTTGGGGAAAGAGAGAGAGTCGGTGGCGCGTGGAACTCGACCCCCACGAAGGAGGAAGAGACACGCACCGCGGAAAGGCTTTTCGAATGAGACCCCCCGGAGGTGGGTCTTCAATCGGGGGTTTGACAACTTGGAAAATGTACGATTCAAGGCCCGGACGGTGCAGGCTAGGGGCCGGTTCCTTCCCTCAATAGGATCCCGACCCTAAGGCACCACCGACTCGGACCTTTTAACGGACCCAAACTGTGGTGGAAATTAGACCGACGGATCGGCTAAGTCTCCCTCGGAACGATTCTGGGACAAGCGGACCCCCTATTACGGGGGGTCCCCGAGCCATAGAGGCTGGAGCACGTGGCGGGGAGGATCGTTCTAAAAGCCGGTATATTTCGGATTAGAAGCCTGCCCCTGGTGCTCCGGGTATGCCGCATTTCGAACGGGCGTAAAGGACGTCCGTTTAAGGGAAGAGAATGGAAGAGAATTTCCTGGCCCCCTCAAAGCGCGAGGAGGTCGGCATAGGTTTTACGGTACGCCCCCCCGGAGCCGTCTGATGTTCAGAAGACGAAGGGTTTTGCCCCCAATCTCGTAAGGTCGAGGGCTCACCACCGAACTTCCAGCCGCGGTCCTTGGTAGGACCGATACGCGGACAAGCCGCAAATCCTGGCCCCCTCGCAGTGCGAGGAGGTCGGCAAAGGTTTTACGATTCGCCCCCCGGAGCCTACGGTTAGTTTTCTCAATTTAAGAAGACGAAGGGGGTCGGGCCCGGGAACCGTAGACCGAGCGCCTCTTCCCCTGCGAACTTCCAGCCGCGGTCCGTTTAAAAAGACCGATCCGTGACACCTCTAATGCGCTCTTTGCCTCCGGCCGTTTCCAGCGCGGGGGCCCGGTGGTGCGCTCCCAAGTCCCCGCGGAGGGGAAAATCTGGGAGATCCCACATTAGACCAAGCGGAACGCCGGTCTTCGCCTCAGGGGTTTGTATGCCCCTTTCGACTCGCGCACGGGCAAGAGTTAGGTTAGAACGGGGACAACTGCCGGCGGGCGGCCCGTCACACCCACCCCGCAAGTGGGCAGGTGGTCGGTGGCCTGTGGACCCGCCGCTCGGATTCGTTTAGTAGGAACCATACGGGGTACAACCCTCATACGCTCGACCCCCTCACGCCCAGGGAAGTGCTCACCTCCCTGGGCATATATCGAACGAATCATCGGGATTGAAGGGGAGGCCACCCAAACCATCCCCTTAGCCCAGAGGGGTGCCAGTCCTCGGGCTTCGGTATTCGCATCACCGGGGTCTACGGAGGTCTCGACTTAGGTTTTAAACACATCCAGAATGGGGGGGCCGGATTAACCACCACCCTAGCCCAGAGGGGTGCCAGTCCTCGGGCATGTCACTTCGCATCACCGGGGTCTACGGAGGTCTCGACTTAGGTTTTGAAAACCTCCAGAGGGTGGGGACATATCTTATCCCCACCCTAGCCCAGAGGGGTGCCAGTCCTCGGGCATGTCAATTCACATCACCGGGGTCTACGGAGGTCTCGACTTAGGTTTTGAAAACCTCCAGAGGGTGGGGCCTGACTTACCACCACCCTTAGCCCAGAGGTGTGCCACTCCTCGGGCATGGAATTCGCATCAACGGGGTCTACGGATGTCTCGACTTAGGTTTTGAACACATCCAGGGAAGCAGAGCGGACATTCCCATTATTTCAAGCCCATCGGGAAGCCACTCCCTTGGGCATAGCGTTTCGCATCGCTGTTACCCAAACTTACGTCTGATTTAATGCCTCCCTAATATCCCGACGGCACCAGGCTGAGAAACCATATGCCCACAGGATTCAAGGCGTTGGAACCTCGTTCGCATAGCCGACAACGATGAACCTCCCTCGGACTCGCTACAAGGCTTGAAGGAGGTCCTGATTTTCTTAAAATCTCAGGTGCGGGACTTAGAAAATTTTCACTTTAAAACCACAGACCTCCAGAGGAGAGACCGGGCTTATCACAAACTTAGCCCAGAGGGCGTCACTCCTCGGGCTTGAAACTTCGCATCACCGGGGTGTATGGAAGTCTTTGGTCCAGTTCTGCCAGTGCTCGTTGTCGAACTTAGAAATATTTCTAATTTTTTTAGACTTCCAGAGGGGAGGCCGAGCATACCAACCCCTTAGCCCAGAGGACGTCACTCCTCGGGCTTGTGTATTCGCATCAACGGGGTCCATGGAAGTCATTTTAGACCTCCAGAGGGGAGGCAACCCAAACCATCCCCTTAGCCCAGAGGTGTGCCACTCCTCGGGCTTGTGTATCCGCATCAACGGGGTCCATGGAAGTCATTTTAGACCTCCAGAGGGGAGGCAACCCAAACCATCCCCTTAGCCCAGAGGTGTGCCAGTCCTCGGGCTTTAAATACGCATCACCGGGGTCCATGGAAGTCATTTTTGACCTCCAGAGGGGAGGCAACCCAAACCATCCCCTTAGCCCAGAGGTGTGCCAGTCCTCGGGCTTTAAATACGCATCACCGGGGTCCATGGAAGTCATTTTTGACCTCCAGAGGGGAGGCAACCCAAACCATCCCCTTAGCCCAGAGGTGTGCCAGTCCTCGGGCTTTAAATACGCATCACCGGGGTCCATGGAAGTCATTTTTGACCTCCAGAGGGGAGGCAACCCAAACCATCCCCTTAGCCCAGAGGTGTGCCAGTCCTCGGGCTTTAAATACGCATCACCGGGGTCCATGGAAGTCATTTTTGACCTCCAGAGGGGAGGCAACCCAAACCATCCCCTTAGCCCAGAGGTGTGCCAGTCCTCGGGCTTTAAATACGCATCACCGGGGTCCATGGAAGTCATTTTTGACCTCCAGAGGGGAGGCAACCCAAACCATCCCCTTAGCCCAGAGGTGTGCCACTCCTCGGGCTTGTGTATTCGCATCAACGGGGTCCATGGAAGTCATTTTTGACCTCCAGAGAGTGGGGCCGGTCTTACCACCACCCTTAGCCCAGAGGGGTGCCAATCCTCAGGCATGTCACTTTGAATCACCGGGGTCTACGGAGGTCTCGACTTAGGTTTTGAAAACCTCCAGAAGGGGGGGCCTCTCTTACCACCACCCTAGCCCAGAGGGGTGCCAGTCCTCGGGCTTCGGTATTCGCATCACCGGGGTCTACGGAGGTCTCGACTTAGGTTTTGAAAACCTCCAGAAGGGGGGGCCTCTCTTACCACCACCCTAGCCCAGAGGGGTGCCAGTCCTCGGGCTTCAGTATTCGCATCACCGGGGTCTACGGAGGTCTTCACTTAGGTTTTGAAAACCTCCAGAAGGTGGGGCCACTCTTACCACCACCCTAGCCCAGAGGGGTGCCAGTCCTCGGGCTTCGGTATTCGCATCACCGGGGTCTACGGAGGTCTCGACTTAGGTTTTGAAAACCTCCAGAAGGGGGGGCCTCTCTTACCACCACCCTAGCCCAGAGGGGTGCCAGTCCTCGGGCTTCGGTATTCGCATCACCGGGGTCTACGGAGGTCTCGACTTAGGTTTTGAAAACCTCCAGAAGGGGGGGCCTCTCTTACCACCACCCTAGCCCAGAGGGGTGCCAGTCCTCGGGCTTCGGTATTCGCATCACCGGGGTCTACGGAGGTCTTCACTTAGGTTTTGAAAACCTCCAGAAGGTGGGGCCACTCTTACCACCACCCTAGCCCAGAGGGGTGCCAGTCCTCGGGCTTCGGTATTCGCATCACCGGGGTCTACGGAGGTCTCGACTTAGGTTTTGAAAACCTCCAGAAGGGGGGGCCTCTCTTACCACCACCCTAGCCCAGAGGGGTGCCAGTCCTCGGGCTTCGGTATTCGCATCACCGGGGTCTACGGAGGTCTCGACTTAGGTTTTGAAAACCTCCAGAAGGGGGGGCCTCTCTTACCACCACCCTAGCCCAGAGGGGTGCCAGTCCTCTGGGCTTGAAACCCATCACCGGGGGTCCTCCGGATCACATTTGACCTCCAGAATTGGAAGGCCGAGCTTGTCACCAGCTTAGCCCAGAGGTTAGTCACTCCTCTGGGCTTGAATATCGCATCACCGGGGTCTATGGAAGTCTTTTCAAGGAGATCGGAACCAGCTAGAGCGCACCCCGCTCAGAGCGCACCTTCCTCGGCTACGGGTCCTTTAAGAGGCCGCAAGAGCATACTTACAAATAGGGCCCTTTAAATTTGCAGATTGAAACCGGGCCCGCCCTATCCCTATCTAGGATGACGTAAAGATCCGGGGAGTTTAAAAGACGGAAGACCGGCTAGGTTCATTACTCTCACCCCGGGGGTAAACAACAATGGCTCGGCGGCGTTGCTCTCTCTGCGAACAGGCGGTTTATGGCTACCGGGATCATTTACGATCGTTCCATCGACTAACTGCGGATGAGGTACAGTTTATTACTGCTCTTGATCGTTCCGGGGACGGTCGGAAAGGCACGGACTGTCCGATATGCAACGAAAAAATGCCGGTTAGCTTAGCGGCTCACCTACGCTCTAAGCACTCGCTCGAAGGCCTGGCCTTGAATGTGGCTTTATCTGCGGCAAAACGCACCAGAACTCTGTCTCTCTTGGACACATTTCGGGGGACTGGCCCTACCGATACTGACGAACACCCATCCACCTCTGGCCTCGACACCGGTGATCGCCGCATTGCGACCCCGACCCAAGTGTCTTCCAAATCCGCCACGGACGCACCGCTGCTAACCAATGTTCCCCCTAAGGGGCGATTGATACTCCCAAGCCGATTTAAGGACACCTTTGTCGGTAAGTCAATCGCTGAGTTTGCTTCATATCACCTTAGGGCCAATCCGACCGCTAAGGACATTGTGAACGGAAAGCAACGGGAGTCGCATGCGGTCAGGTTCCTAATTCACTGTGCCCCAAAACTGTGCGCATATTCGGACGTTAGTTTTGTGAACCACCGTAAGGTTCGGAGCTGGCTGGAACAATTAACCTCTCTCGGTTACGCTGACACCTCGATTAAAATGCTGCTATACGACGCGAAGGCGTACATGGGGTATCTGTCCGCATTTAAACCCAACAGTGCCGGACTGACGGCCAAGGAATTTGAACGCATTAAGTTAAGTTTCACCAAGGCGAACCGTGACATAGCTAGGAACATAACCGGCCATCGGCAGCGCTTTAAGCGGTTCAAATTGGGAATCATTCCGCCCTGCGATCATTTCAGAATTTTCTTAGCGAAGGCCGACAAGATTATACCAAGACTATTGGCTAAGGAAACGCCCCTACGCCATTCCACCATGAACCTATTGCAGGGCTTTCTGATGGGAACCATAGCCGTTATTAGCGGCCACAGATCGGTTGTGATTACCAACATGTTAGTGGAAGAACTGGAAAATGTGGAAATGTTGGATTCGGGGTGCATCATTTATGTAAGGACCCACAAAACTAACGCTGCATTCGGGGATGCACCTGTGGCTCTGTCGCCTAAGGAGATTTCGTGGTTGAACTGTTTGGTACAAGCCTACGAGGTCAAGCCTCGCTACGTTTTCGAAACCCGGGGGCGGCAAATACGACGACCGAACACCATGCTGAGAGCAGCCTGGCGGAGGGCAAGGCTCAATGGCCCAATTGGTTTCAATTTGATTAGGACCGCCGTTTCGAATCAGGTAATGTATCTTAAATGGCTATTCGAATCTCAGTTTCAGTTCCTGGGGCTAAATTTGCTTATATTTCCCCCACAGATTTCGTCACTACCGCTAGACCAACGGACCAATATCACCACTGCCATGTGCCATGATCCCGCAACGGCCCAAAGGTTCTACCGCGATGGATTGACCGGCTCTCAACTGTTGGAAGCACGGATGAACCGGCTGTCTGCACTCGATTCAAGCCGGACTTGACACCCCATTGAACCGCAATCATTTTCAATAAAATGCCGTTTAACCAAATTGTGTATTCATTCATTCTTTACCGCAGAAATGTATCAATCCATTGCCTAGGAATGAACCACTCTCATTGGGCATGAATTTCGCCTCGCACCGGGGTCTACGAGGGGTAAGTCGTACTATAACTTACAAAATTTCACCCGAAGGATCGCCACTTCCTTCGGGCTTCAGATGTAAGATCGTTCCGTCCCATACCCCCATCTCGGTTCCAAGAACCGGTTTCGATTTTCACTTAGCCCAACAAGGTGTCACTCTTTCGGCATGAATTTCGCATCGCACCGGGGTCTACGGAGGTCTCCACTTGGAAACATCCGAGGGTAAGTCGTACTATAACTTACAAAATTTCACCCGAAGGATCGCCACTTCCTTCGGGCTTCAGATGTAAGATCGTTCCGTCCCATACCCCCATCTCGGTTCCAAGTACCTCTTTCGATTTTCACTTAGCCCAGAAGGCACCACTCTTCGGGCATGTCACTTCGCATCACCGGGGTCTACGGAGGTCTCCACTTGGAAACATCCGAGGGTATGTCGTACTATAACTTACAAAATTTCACCCGAAGGATCGCCACTTCCTTCGGGCTTCAGATGTAAGATCGTTCCGTCCCATACCCCCATCTCGGTTCCAAGTACCTCTTTCGATTTTCACTTAGCCCAGAAGGCACCACTCTTCGGGCATGTCACTTCGCATCACCGGGGTCTACGGAGGTCTCCACTTGGAAACATCCGAGGGTATGTCGTACTATAACTTACAAAATTTCACCCGAAGGATCGCCACTTCCTTCGGGCTTCAGATGTAAGATCGTTCCGTCCCATACCCCCATCTCGGTTCCAAGTACCTCTTTCGATTTTCACTTAGCCCAGAAGGCACCACTCTTCGGGCATGTCACTTCGCATCACCGGGGTCTACGGAGGTCTCCACTTGGAAACATCCGAGGGTATGTCGTACTATAACTTACAAAATTTCACCCGAAGGATCGCCACTTCCTTCGGGCTTCAGATGTAAGATCGTTCCGTCCCATACCCCCATCTCGGTTCCAAGTACCTCTTTCGATTTTCACTTAGCCCAGAAGGCACCACTCTTCGGGCATGTCACTTCGCATCACCGGGGTCTACGGAGGTCTCCACTTGGAAACATCCGAGGGTATGTCGTACTATAACTTACAAAATTTCACCCGAAGGATCGCCACTTCCTTCGGGCTTCAGATGTAAGATCGTTCCGTCCCATACCCCCCATCTCGGTTCCAAGTACCTCTTTCGATATTCACTTAGCCCAGAAGGCACCACTCTTCGGGCATGTCACTTCGCATCACCGGGGTCTACGGAGGTCTCCACTTGGAAACATCCGAGGGTATGTCGTACTATAACTTACAAAATTTCACCCGAAGGATCGCCACTTCCTTCGGGCTTCAGATGTAAGATCGTTCCGTCCCATACCCCCATCTCAGTTCCAAGTACCTCTTTCGATATTCACTTAGCCCAGAAGGCACCACTCTTCGGGCATGTCACTTCGCATCACCGGGGTCCATGGAAGTCATTTTAGACCTCCAGAGAGTGGGGCCAGTCTTACCACCACCCTTAGCCCAGAGGTGTGTCACTCCTCGGGCATGTCACTTCGCATCACCGGGGTCTATGGAAGTCATTTTAGACCTCCAGAGAGTGGGGCCGGTCTTACCACCACCCTTAAGCCCAGAGGGCGTCACTCCTCGGGCATGAAATTCGGATTACCGGGGTCTACGGATGTCTCAACTTAGGTTTTGAACACATCCAGAGAGTGGGGCCGGTCTTACCACCACCCTTAAGCCCAGAGGGCGTCACTCCTCGGGCATGAAATTCGGATTACCGGGGTCTACGGATGTCTCAACTTAGGTTTTGAACACATCCAGAGGGGGTGGCCTCACTTACCACCACCCTAGCCCAGAGGGCGTCACTCCTCGGGCATGAAATTCGCATCACCGGGGTCCATGGAAGTCATTTTAGGCTTCCAGAGAGTGGGGCCGGTCTTACCACCACCCTTAGCCCAGAGGGCGTCACTCCTCGGGCATGAAATTCGCATCACCGGGGTCCATGGAAGTCTCGACTTAGGTTTTGGAAACCTCCAGAGAGTGGGGCCGGTCTTACCACCACCCTTAGCCCAGAGGGCACCACTCCTCGGGCTTTAAATTCAGATAACCGGGGTCCATGGAAGTCTCGACTTAGTTTTTGAACACTTCCAGAGGGGGGGCCGGGCTTACCACCACCCTTAAGCCCAGAGGTGTGTCACTCCTCGGGCATGGAATTCGCATCAACGGGGTCTACGGATGTCTCGACTTAGGTTTTGAACACATCCAGGGAAGCAGAGCGGACATTCCCATTATTTCAAGCCCATCGGGAAGCCACTCCCTTGGGCATAGCGTTTCGCATCGCTGTTACCCAAACTTGTGTCTGATTTAATGCCTCCCTAATATCCCGACGGCACCAGGCTGAAAAACCATATGCCCACAGGATTCGAGGCATCTGAACCCCTTTCGCATAGCCGACAACGATGAACCTCCCTCGGACTCGCTACAAGGCTCGAGGAGGGTCCTGATTTTCTTAAAATCTCAGGTGCGGGACTTAGAAAAATTTCACTTTAAAACCACAGACCTCCAGAGGAGAGACCGGGCTTATCACCTCCTTAGCCCAGAAGGCACCACTCTTCGGGCATGTCACTTTGCATCACCGGGGTCCATGGAAGTCTCGACTTAGGTTTTGGAAACCTCCAGAGGGGGGGCCAAGCATACCACCACCCTTAGCCCAGAGGTTCATCACTCCTCGGGCATGAAATTCGGATAACCGGGGTCCATGGAAGTCTCGACTTAGGTTTTGAACACTTCCAGAGGGGGGGGCCGGGCTTACCACCACCCTTAGCCCAGAGGTTCATCACTCCTCGGGCATGAAATTCGGATAACCGGGGTCCATGGAAGTCAATTTTGACCTCCAGAGAGGGGGGGCCGGGCTTACCACCACCCTAAGCCCAGAGGGCGTCACTCCTCGGGCATGAAATACGCTACACCGGGGTCCATGGAAGTCTCGACTTAGGTTTTGGAGACATCCAGAGGGGGGGCCGGGCTTACCACCACCCTTAGCCCAGAGGGCGTCACTCCTCGGGCATGAAATACGCTACACCGGGGTCCATGGAAGTCAGTTTAGACCTCCAGAGAGGGGGGGCCGGGCTTACCACCACCCTTAGCCCAGAGGGCACCACTCCTCGGGCTTTAAATTCGCATCACCGGGGTCCATGGAAGTCAATCTAGACCTCCAGAGAGGGGGGGCCGGGCTTACCACCACCCTTAGCCCAGAGGTCATCACTCCTCGGGCATGAAATTCGGATAACCGGGGTCCATGGAAGTCTCGACTTAGGTTTTGGAGACATCCAGAGGGGGGGGCCGGGCTTACCACCACCCTAAGCCCAGAGGGCACTACTCCTCGGGCATGAAATTCGGATAACCGGGGTCCATGGAAGTCAGTTTAGACCTCCAGAGGGGGGGCCGGGCTTACCACCAGCCTTAGCCCAGAGGGCACCACTCCTCGGGCATGAAATACGCTACACCGGGGTCCATGGAAGTCAGTTTAGACCTCCAGAGAGGGGGGGCCGGGCTTACCACCACCCTAAGCCCAGAGGGCGTCACTCCTCGGGCATGAAATACGCTACACCGGGGTCCATGGAAGTCAGTTTAGACCTCCAGAGGGGGGGCCGAGCATACCACCACCCTTAGCCCAGAGGTGTGCTCCTCATCGGGCATGAAATACGCTTCTCCGGGGTCCATGGAAGTCATTCGAGACCTCCAGAGGGGGGGCTGGGCATACCACCACCCTTAGCCCAGAGGTGAGTCACTCCTCGGGCATCAAATTCGCATCACCGGGGTCCATGGAAGTCAGTTTAGACATCCAGAGGGGGGGCCGAGCATACCACCACCCTTAGCCCAGAGGTGTGCTCCTCATCGGGCATGAAATACGCTTCTCCGGGGTCCATGGAAGTCATTCGAGACCTCCAGAGGGGGGGCTGGGCATACCACCACCCTTAGCCCAGAGGTGAGTCACTCCTCGGGCATCAAATTCGCATCACCGGGGTCCATGGAAGTCAGTTTAGACATCCAGAGGGGGGGCCGAGCATACCACCACCCTTAGCCCAGAGGTGAGTCACTCCTCGGGCATCAAATTCGCATCACCGGGGTCCATGGAAGTCAGTTTAGACCTCCAGAAAGTGGGGCCGAACCTACCACCAACCTTAGCCCAGAGGGCGTCACTCCTCGGGCTTCAAACTCCCATCGCCGGGGTCCCATGGAAGTCTCGACTTAGGTTTTGAACCGTTCCGGGGGTCACCTCCAGTGAGATAACGCGGAAATCTCACTATATTCATGCCCACAGGCGAACCAGAGCCTTGGGCTTGTCATAGTTACATACGGTGTACCCAAACTTTCGTCTTTTCTAAAGGAACCCTAATGTCCTGACGGCACCGCACTGGAAACCCCCATGCCCTCTGAATTTTTACCTCTCCGAGGTGCTCCGTTTTGGGCTTGCTACCTAGGGCGAAGAGGGTCAGAAATTTTTCTAAGTCCTACTTTAAAACGTCCCACTGGGAGACCACTAGGGTTAGCACTTTGCCAAAAAATCACGGCTGAATGCAATTTTCACGCCTCGCACCCTTTGTTCGTTTAGATTTAACAAAAAAATCAACCGACCCCCCTTTTTAACAACGCTTTGCCGAATTTAGCTCACTTTTCCCGGCCTGGAATATCTCACGCTTGCCCCCCACGGTACTTACCTCCGGGGAAGACACCCCCGTCGCTGCCAACACCCATGCCCGGCCCAGGCTCACCCGACTCGGCCTCGCTAGCTCCATCGCCCGCTCCAAACCTCCGGGGAGAAGACCCCCATCGCCGCCAACGCCCATGCCCGGCCCGGGCTCACCCGACTCGGCCTCGCTCGCTCCATCGCCCCGCTCCAAACCTCCGGGGCTGGACCTCCAGGAACCCAGCGCACCTCTCGAACCTATCCGGCCCACACTTAAGCACTCCTCCTCGGACTAAACCATCCAGCCCGCGCCGCTGGAACGAGCGCCCACTGGAAGACCTGAGCCTCAAACCCGCGCGCTTTACGGTTCTCTATCTCCCCGGGCTCGGAGCACTTTTCTCGGCCATGGGACCTCCAGGGGGGGCCCCTCTTAGCTCCGTCATCATTTCTCTAAGTCTCACTCCGCCCACTGGAAGACCCGAGCCCCAAACCCGCGCGCTTTACGGTTCTCTATCTCCCCGGGCTCGGGGCACTTTTCTCGGCCATGGGACCTCCAGGGGGGGCCCCTCTTAGCTCCGTCATCATTTCTCTAAGTCTCACTCCGCCCACTGGAAGACCCGAGCCCCAAACCCGCGCGCTTTACGGTTCTCTATCTCCCCGGGCTCGGGGCACTTTTCTCGGCCATGGGACCTCCAGGGGGGGCCCCTCTTAGCTCCGTCATCATTTCTCTAAGTCTCACTCCGCCCACTGGAAGACCCGAGCCCCAAACCCGCGCGCTTTACGGTTCTCTATCTCCCCGGGCTCGGGGCACTTTTCTCGGCCATGGGACCTCCAGGGGGGGCCCCTCTTAGCTCCGTCATCATTTCTCTAAGTCTCACTCCGCCCACTGGAAGACCCGAGCCCCAAACCCGCGCGCTTTACGGTTCTCTATCTCCCCGGGCTCGGGGCACTTTTCTCGGCCATGGGACCTCCAGGGGGGGCCCCTCTTAGCTCCGTCATCATTTCTCTAAGTCTCACTCCGCCCACTGGAAGACCCGAGCCCCAAACCCGCGCGCTTTACGGTTCTCTATCTCCCCGGGCTCGGGGCACTTTTCTCGGCCATGGGACCTCCAGGGGGGGCCCCTCTTAGCTCCGTCATCATTTCTCTAAGTCTCACTCCGCCCACTGGAAGACCCGAGCCCCAAACCCGCGCGCTTTACGGTTCTCTATCTCCCCGGGCTCGGGGCACTTTTCTCGGCCATGGGACCTCCAGGGGGGGCCCCTCATGGCTCCGTCAACATTCCTCTAAGTCTCATTCCGCCCACTGCGATACCCGAGGTCTTTAACCGCGGCGTTCACGGTTCTCTATCACCCCGGGCTCGGAGCACTTTTCTCGGCCATGGGACCTCCAGGGGAAGCCCCTCTTGGCTCCGTCATCATTTCTCTAAGTCTCACTCCGCCCACTGGAAGACCCGAGCCCCAAACCCGCGCGCTTTACGGTTCTCTATCGCCCCGGGCTCGGAGCACTTTTCTCGGCCATGGGACCTCCAGGGGGGGCCCCTCATGGCTCCGTCAACATTCCTCTAAGTCTCATTCCGCCCACTGCCATACCCGAGGTCTTCAACCGCGGCGTTCACGGTTCTCTATCACCCCGGGCTCGGAGCACTTTTCTCGGCCATGGGACCTCCAGGGGGGGCCCCTCATGGCTCCGTCAACATTCCTCTAAGTCTCATTCCGCCCACTGCGATACCCGAGGTCTTTAACCGCGGCGTTCACGGTTGTCTATCACCCCGGGCTCGGAGCACTTTTCTCGGCCATGGGACCTCCAGGGGAAGCCCCTCTTGGCTCCGTCATCATTTCTCTAAGTCTCACTCCGCCCACTGGAAGACCCGAGCCCCAAACCCGCGCGCTTTACGGTTCTCTATCACCCCGGGCTCGGGGCACTTTTCTCGGCCACGGGACCTCCAGGGGAGGCCCCTCTTGGCTCCGTCAATATTCCTTTAAGTCTCATTCCGCCCACTGCCATACCCGAGGTCTTCAACCGCGGCGTTCACGGTTCTCTATCACCCCGGGCTCTGAGCACTTTTCTCGGCCATGGGACCTCCAGGGGGGGCCCCTCATGGCTCCGTCAACATTCCTCTAAGTCTCATTCCGCCCACTGCCATACCCGAGGTCTTCAACCGCGGCGTTCACGGTTCTCTATCACCCCGGGCTCGGAGCACTTTTCTCGGCCATGGGACCTCCAGGGGGGGCCCCTCATGGCTCCGTCAACATTCCTCTAAGTCTCATTCCGCCCACTGCCATACCCGAGGTCTTCAACCGCGGCGTTCACGGTTCTCTATCACCCCGGGCTCGGAGCACTTTTCTCGGCCATGGGACCTCCAGGGGGGGCCCCTCATGGCTCCGTCAACATTCCTCTAAGTCTCATTCCGCCCACTGCCATACCCGGGCTCGGAGCATGTTCTTCGGCCATGGGACCACAAGAGGGCGCCCTTCTTAAGAAATTGCTGACATCCAGGACCATTCAAGGGAGCGACCTGCCTCCCTATGCCCGCCACCGGCTCCCTCTAACCGGTGTACGGACTCTCGGGGCCCGCGCCCCCAGAGAACCAGAGTTTCGGAAATTGCACTAAGTCCAGACATCCAGGACCATTCAAGGGAGCGACCTGCCTCCCTATGCCCGCCACCGGCTCCCTCTAACCGGTGTACGGACTCTCGGGGCCCGCGCCCCCAGAGAACCAGAGTTTCGGAAATTGCACTAAGTCCGATTTTCGCCCACTACGAGACCTAAAACCGTCATCCAGGATTTCACAGGGGAGTACCCACCTCCCCTATGCCCGCCACCGGCTCCCTCTAACCGGTGTACGGAGTCTCCGGGGCCCGCGCCCCAGAGAACCAGACCTGGACCGGGGGTTTGCTTTCGCCTTCCCCCGACAAATGTTTGAGTGGACGGGATGACTTTCAATGGATCGCGGTATATGCACCCGCTCTGCCACTTATGACACCCGCACTCAGAATCAGGTCGTTTACGAGTCATTTCGCACCCCGGATCAAGGGACATGCGCTTAGGGACGGAAGGGTGGACCGAGGTGTTCATTAGCCCCGGCCCTGGTTCCAGTCTCGTGCGGTTCTGGTCACCGGCGGAGTGTGGCGAATCCCCCGCGGCTATCCCAGACCAACCGTATCGAACCTTGGGCACGGACGTATCGCTCCTTCTAGGCGGGATTCCGACTTAGAGGCGTTCAGTCGTAAGCCCTCGGATGGTAGCCTTGCACCATTGGCTCCACAGCCAAGCGCGAATACCAAGTATCCGAACCCGCGGTTCCTCTCGTACTGAGCGGGATTTCTATCGGAGCAACGGCACATCAGTAGGGTAAAACTAACCTGTCTCACGACGGTCTAAACCCAGCTCACGTTCCCTGTTAGTGGGTGAACAATCCAACGCTTTGCGAATTCTGCTTCGCAATGATAGGAAGAGCCGACATCGAAGGATCAAACAGCGGCGTCGCTATGAACGCTTGGCCGCCACAAGCCAGTTATCCCTGTGGTAACTTTTCTGACACCTCCCGCTTAAAACCCGTAAAGCAGACGGAAGGATCGTTAGGCCCCGCTTTCGCGGTCCGTATTCATACTGAAAATCAGGATCAAGCGGGCTTTTGCCCTTATGCTCTACGGGAGGTTTCCGTCCGTCCCTGAGCCCGCCTTAGGACACCTGCGTTACTCTTTGACAGGTGTACCGCCCCAGTCAAACTCCCCACCTGTCACTGTCCCCGGAGGAACTCGCCCCAGGGAGAGGAAGGGCCAGCCCCGCGCGAGCTTGCCTCCGACCCCCCCCGCGAGGGGGGGAAGGAGGACTCAGCGCCGAGCGACCCCCCCACCCGGGGCTTAGCACCTTTGAACAAGGAACCCCCAGCAAGGCAAAGGTTCCCACCGACACCCTCACCGGGTTAGTGAGGTAACGTGTAAGAGTAGTGGTATTTCACGGACGGCCCGCTCCGGTGCTGGCGAGCGGCGGGCCTCCCACTTATTCTACACCCCTTAAGTCGCCTCACAGTGACAGACTAGAGTCAAGCTCAACAGGGTCTTCTTTCCCCGCTGATTCCGCCAAGCCCGTTCCCTTGGCTGTGGTTTCGCTAGATAGTAGGTAGGGACAGTGGGAATCTCGTTCATCCATTCATGCTGGTCACCAATTAAATGACGAGGCATTTCGCTACCTTAAGAGAGTCATAGTTACTCCCGCCGTTAACCCGCGCTTCGATGAATTTCTTCACTTTGACATTCAGAGCACTGGGCAGAATTCACATCGTGTCAACACCCGGTCCAAGAGCCTTCACGATGCTGTGTTTTAATTAAACAGTCGGATTCCCCTTGTCCGCAGCAGTTCTAATTCGGCTGTTAGGTGCCGGCCGAGAGACCCGGCCCCGGAGGTCTCCCCCCGAGGCGAGACTCATAAGCCCGAGAGATCCACGGAGCCTAGGCTCGGCGCGCGAGGCTCCAGGGACACCGCCCCGACCCACCGAAGCCCCACCACCGGCGGCCTGCTACGAGTCCACACACGCACGAGAGACCGCACACCCCACGCGGACCTACGTTCCATTGCGTCCCTCCGCGTCCCATCGGGGGAGAGCGAAGGGCCGGACGCTCGAGCTTAGCCGGGGGCGGCCCACCCGGCGACGGGCGTCGGGAGCCCGGCCCGGCTTAGGTAGGGAGAGGAGGCCGAAGGCGGTCATCCGACGGAGGTTAGTCCCGAAGGACGCTCCCCCGCCGGCATCCCACCGACGACCGGCTCCCTACCGTCGACCTGACCGAGGCCCCCTAAGCGCCGCCGCCGAGGGGGGACACGCACCGGGGCTTAAGGTCTCGCTCGCCGCGACCCACTCTCATCGACCCCGACAGACAGACGGAGCCTTGTTCACGGGGGTTTGGATACTGGGGGGCAATCTCTCGCCGTGCGCTTCCTCGCGCGCAGGACCCAGTGGGGGGGGCCCGAAGGTGGACCGGGAACAGCTCCCCGTCGCACGGGCAGCACCGGGCTTTCGGACCCCGCATCAGCAGACACGGGCCCGACCGAGCTCAGCCATTAGAGCCAATCCTTATCCCGAAGTTACGGATCCGTCTTGCCGACTTCCCTTACCTACATTGTTCCAACACGCCAGAGGCTGTTCACCTTGGAGACCTGATGCGGATATGGGTACGGCCTGGGGGGAAATTCACTATACCTCCCCCGGATTTTCAAGGGCCGATGGGAAACGTCCCGGCCGTCGCATAGTGCATGCGACGCCTTTCAGAGCGTTGAGCCCCTATCTCGGGGTCGAACCCATTCCAGGGCGCTCCAGCTCTTTAGCAAGGAGAGAGAATCCTCCCCGGGGTCCCCACCGGCGTCTCCGGGTTCGTTTGCGTTACCGCCACGGGAGCGCCTCTCGGCGGCTCGATCTCCACCAATCCCAGGTACGGGGATATTGGCCCGATCCCCTTTCGGTCAGCGCGAGGCAGACGAGACCATCGCCCCAGCATTTTCCGAACGGCGCTCGCCTATCCCTTAGGACCGACTAACCCACGGCCAAGCGCTGTCGGCGTGGAACCCTTCTCCACTTCGGCCTTCAAAGTTCTCATCTGAATATTTGCTACTACCACCAAGATCTGCACCCGCGGCGGCTCGACCCAGGCTCGCGCCAAAGGCTTCTGCGCCACCGCGGCGCCCCTCCTACTCGTCGCGGCATACGGTCCCATGAGTCTCGGTTCTCTCTCATTCTCGCTGGCTTTTGGGGGGGTGGGAGACAAGTACCGCCAGCGACGGCCGGGTATGGGCCCGACGCTCCAGCGCCATCCATTTTCAGGGCCAGTTGATTCGGCAGGTGAGTTGTTACACACTCCTTAGCGGATGCCGACTTCCATGGCCACCGCCCCGCTGTCTATATCAACCGACACCTTTCTTGGGGTCTGATGAGCGTCTGCGTCGGGCGCCTTAACCCGCGCGTTCGGTTCATCCCGCAGCACCAGTTCTGCTTACCAAAAGTGGCCCACTCGGCACCGTCAATTCCATGCCCGGCTCCAAGCCTGCGAGCCGGGCCTCTTACCCATTTAAAGTTTGAGAGTAGGGCGAGGCCCGTTTCGGCCCCGCGGCCTCCAGTCATTTCTTTACCGGATAAAACTTGAAGTTTCGGCGCCGGCTATCCTGAGGGAAACTTCGGAGGGAACCAGCTACTAGATGGTTCGATTAGTCTTTCGCCCCTATACCCAGGTCGGACGACCGATTTGCACGTCAGGACCGCTGCGGGCCTCCACTCAGGGTTTCCCCTGGCTTCGCCCTGCCCAGGCATAGTTCACCATCTTTCGGGTACCACCGCGTATGCTCTGGCTCCGCTCTCCGCACGTGGGAAGAGCAGGCCGGTGGTGCGCCGCCCGCCCCCTCGAAGGGTTAGGACGGATCCCACCTCAGCCGACGCGCGCCGGCCTTCACCTTCGTTGCGCCTCCGGGGTTCTGGGCCCCTTCGACTCGCATACGCGTTAGACTCCTTGGTCCGTGTTTCAAGACGGGTCGTTCGGGGTCCGAACTTAGCCGCTGACCTTAGGCGTTCGGGTGCTGTGGGCCTGGATCACCCCCCGCATCGCCGTAGCGGGCCTAGCCCGGGGCTGAGGACAGCCCAGCCGGCCCGCTTCGACCGAACGATCGGGGGGGGCCCCCATCCCCATCCCGGAGGAGGGGAGAACGCGGAAAGGACATTGCTCCACGGCCCCGGCGTTATCGGCGAAGTCGGAGCGAGGGGCTGTAGCGGAACGCCCGTGTCCGGGGGCCGCGTGGGGCTCCCTTCTCCGGACGGACCTACCTTCACCCTCGGGCCCTTCCAAGCCTAACCGGAGCCGGTCGCGACTCACCACCACGCGGGGAAAGTACACCGGGCGGGGCCGGACCTCCGTACGCCCGACAGGCCCGAAGTCCAGAGGCGAAGCGCAGAGCCGAAGCGGGGAGCGGTGGAGTCGGCACCCCACCCCTCTCGCCCGGATACGCTCGCACCCCCGGCCTCGGAACCCGACGAGCGCGGGGCCGTCCGCCCGGCTGAATCCCCCGGGGCAGTCTTCTCGGTCCCCGTACGTTTACCTCTCAACGGTTTCACGCTCTGTTGAACTCTCTCTTCAAAGTCCTGTTTCAACTTTCCCTCACGGTACTCGGTTCGCTATCGGTCTCGTGCCGGTATTTAGCCTTAGATGGAGTTTACCACCCGCTTTGGGCTGCATTCCCAAGCAACCCGACTCCGAGAAGCCCGACCTACCCGGGCGGGAACGCGGGACTCGCTACCGGGCTTTCACCGTCTATGGGAAGAAGCCACGTTCGCGAGGACTTGGTCCCGCGTCCGCACCGAGACGGATCTTACGGACTTCCGTACGCTACATTTCCCGGCCAACCCCGGTCAGGGGAAAGTGGGATTCAGCGCTGGGCTCTTCCCTGTTCGCTCGCCGCTACTAAGGGAATCCTTGTTAGTTTCTTTTCCTCCGCTTACTGATATGCTTAAGTTCAGCGGGTCGTCTCGTCTGATCTGAGGCCGCACACAGAGGTTTCTTATGCGGGGGCGAGGGCGGAGGCGGAGGGCCGAAGGCTAGGGGCGAGGGGCGAGAGCCCGGCCTGAGGCCGAACTCCGCGACACCCTCCCCCCACCCCGGCCGCTCGCCCGCCCGCTCACTCGCCCGCTCGCTGGGTTTAATCGGCACTCGCCACCCCCGCGTCCGACTGCGCGGAGCCCCGCTCGGGACTCGGGGAGAGACCGTAACGGACGTGGACCCGGACCTACTCGGCTCTCCCTCCGTTCCCTGTACGGAGCTCTCTCGCAACACGGGCCGCGTGGACTGGCTCGGAACCGAGTCTTCGTTTGGGAAGACGAAGGGCCGTTTTCAGGCCCTGCGAGCTTCCAGCCGCGGTCTCTCTCTCTCAGCGGGGGCGCGGAGACCGATCGATGGGTAAAGCGACCCTCAGACAGGCGTGGCCGCGGGATGGACCCCCGCGGCCGCAATATGCGTTCGAAATTTCGATGATCTGTGTCCTGCAATTCACATTAGTTAACGCAGATGGCTGCGTTCTTCATCGAAGCACGAGCCGAGTGATCCACCGCTAAGAGTCGTATTTGGGTTTGTGCCCGGCCCGTTACAGGCCGGGCGAAGGAAGCCATTCGAACACGAGACAATGTTTGACAATATTTCAAGCCGGGTGCCTTCCCCCCCGTGGAGGGGGAAGGTCATTGAACCTGGGCGTCACCACCGGACCGAGGAGTTACGGCCCGGGACGATCGCCCGAGTAGGTGCCCGAGACTTACGTGGTTTAGGAGACCGGGTCTAGGCACCCGCCGTTCCCGGCGAGGCCCAGGGTTTGGTTCGCTGCGTTACGGGTCCCGGTCTAAGGCATTCAGGCGTGCGCTCAAAGCCAAGCTCTCCACCCCGGAGGGTATGAGCGAGGCCCGGTGGTACGCTCCCAAGTCCCCGCTTAGGGGAAGGCGCTGGGTAGATCCCACCTAGTCAGGACCGGCGGGCACCGGCCGTCTCCTTCGGGTGTTTATAAACGCATCCGGGGTTCGTGAGGCCCCTTCAACTCGCGCACCGGCCTTAGACTATTATACGGTCCGTCTCTGCGAAGCCAACATCGGGGGTTATTGCATGCGCTCTTAAGCTCCGCTCTAACCCCGTGAGGGGAAAGAGTTTCGCCCGGCGGTACGCTCCCGTCCACCACCACCCCCTGTGCCGGGGGGATGGGTTCAGGGAGATCCCACCGAGGCCGGCGAGCACCGGCCAACGCCCTGGGGGTGAGTAAGCCCCTTTGACTCGCGCACGCACAATCAAGCCTTCAACGATCAATGGTTTTTTGGGTTTAACTACCCGGCGGGCGGCTCCGGCGCCACTCTTCCCCCCGCGAACGGGAGGGGCGGACCGGGGTACCTATGCACCTAAGGCGGTCCTCGCATAACCCCGAGTTCCGAAGCCGGCTCGCTACGTCCACCCACCCGGAGGGGGGAGAGACTCACGTCGGCCGACAACGAAAGGTACGAGGCTTCTGCGGTCCATACCTTGAAGGTACCCGCCGGGGGGGAGGTTCGGCCTCTCGAGTCCGACTCGACAACCGGCACGGACGGCGGGCGCCGACCGCGGCCAGGTCACCGTTATTGATCCTTCCGCAGGTTCCCCTACGAAAACCTTGTTACGACTTTTACTCCCTCTAGATGTCCGGGTTCGATCGACTTCCCATCGCCCGGAGGCGACCCCCGTTCGAGGGCCGCCCCGGGGACGGTCCGAGGACCTCACCGAGGCATCCGATCGGTAGTAGCGACGGGCGGTGTGTACAAAGGGCAGGGACTTAATCGACGCGGGCTGGTGACCCGCGCCTACTTGGAATTCCTCGTTCGAGGGGAATAGTTGCAATCCCCTGTCCCCAGCGGGGAATGGCGTTCATAGGATTGCCCGCACCTCTCGGCGTAGGGTAACTTACATGTTGAACCAGCCATTGTAGCTCACGTGCGACCCCGGACTTCTAAGGGCATCACAGACCTGTTATTGCTCCATTTCTCAAGTGGCTTCTGTGCCACAAATCGCTCTAAGAAGTTTAGCCACCGACCGCTGATTCCCACCGGGCGAACCCCAACCTTCAGGCCCGCGGTAAGCGGGAGGGCACCGGGGAGGGGAGAGGGAAGGCGAAGGCGAAGGACGGACAACCCACACCCGGAGAGCGGAACGAGGTGCGGACGGCATCGGGGAGGGAACCGAACGCGAAGGGGAGAGGCCGGAGCCACCCACTCGACGCAGAACTGAACCCCCGTCAACCGCATCACCTCCCCGAACCGATCCGGGGTAGAACCGGACCCCCGCCGAAACCCCCAACACCCCCACCCCGATGGGGACCCCCCGCGAACGGGGACCTTCGGGGATAGAGTCCGACCCAGGAGAGGGGCCGTGTAACTACTTAAAGGATGGGATCTCGTTCGTTACCGGAATTGACCAGACGAATCGCTCCACGAACTACCAACGGCCATGCACCACCACCCACAGAATCGAGAAAGAGCCGTCAATCTGTCAATCCTTACCGTGTCCGGGCCGGGTTAGGTTCCCCGCGTTGAGTCAAATTAAGCCGCAAGCTCCACTCCTGGTGGTGCCCTTCCGTCAATTCCTTTAAGTTTCAGCTTTGCAACCGTACTCCCCCCAGAGCCCAAAGACTCGTGGTTTCCCGGACGCTGCCCGGCGGGTCATAGTCGTTAACCCAACGCCGCCGGATCGCGGGTCGGCATAGTTTACGGTCGGAACTACGACGGTACCTGATCGTCTTCGATCCTCCGACTTTCGTTCTTGATTAATGAAAACATTCTTGGCAAATGCCTTCGCTTTTGTCCGTCCCGCACCGGTCTACGAATTTCACCTCTCTCGGTGCGGTACGAATGCCCCCGGCCGTCCCTCTTAATCATGACCTTTGGTCCGTCAAACCCACGAAATAGGACCAAGAGAGCGGTCGGATACCCCCCCGGCTCGGGGAACCGTGCGGCGGCCAGAAACGCCGGGCGTCACACCCGGGCGCCCCCGGCCCCACCCGGCCGCCTCGCCGAAGAGCTCCGACTCGCCCCCCATGGGAAGGCCTTATTCCATTATTCCTAGCTCAGTCCATTCAAGGCACGCTTCGGCCTGCTTTGAGCACTCTGTTTTGTTCAAAGTAAACGCACCGGACCCTTCCGCCCCCCACGTATTCACCGCGGCGGACGACCCAGCTAAGGGCCTCTCCGCGGAGGAAGGGAGCAGAGGACACCGGATGAGTAGGGACAAGGTCCCGCGACCTCCACCCAGAGACCCGCGGGGGGTCCCCACCCCGGAGAGGGGCAGCTTCCCACCGCGAAGTCCGGACGGGCAGAGGCCCGGCAGCCGGGACCCGTCCCCGGATCCAACTACGAGCTTTTTAACTGCAGCAACGTTAACATACGCTATTGGAGCTGGAATTACCGCGGCTGCTGGCACCAGACTTGCCCTCCAATGGGTCCTCACCCACGGACGTAGATTGAGTTCATTTCGGTCCCGAAACCTTCAAACGGGGCCTCGCACCGATATTTTTCGTCACTACCTCCCCGTGTCGGGAATGGGTAATTTGCGCGCCTGCTGCCTTCCTTGGATGTGGTAGCCGTTTCTCAGGCTCCCTCTCCGGAATCGAACCCAGATTCCCCGTTACCCGTGGTCACCACACGTAGTCCCGTAGACTACCGTCGAAAGTTGATAGGGCAGACACTCGAATGAGACGTCGCCGCCCCGAAGGGCTCTGCGATCGGCCAAAGGTTATCTAGAGTCACCAAAGCGGACCCGACCGGAGTCGGGAGGGGGTTTTTTGGTTCTGATAAATGCACGTATCCGTGGGGGGCGCCGAGGGGAAGGTGAACCAGTCACCGACCACCTCGAAACGGCACCCCCACTTCCAACGCTTCGTTTGCATGTATTAGCTCTGGAATTACCACAGTTATACCAAGTAACGTGTGGAGCGATCAAAGGAACCATAACTGATTTAATGAGCCATTCGCAGTTTCACTGTACCAACGCCCGTGTGTACTTAGACTTGCATGGCTTAATCTTTGAGACAAGCATATGATACTGGCAGGATCAACCAGGCCGATCCTCTGGTACTCAAACCCGGCTTGGGGAAAGAGAGAGAGTCGGTGGCGCGTGGAACTCGACCCCCACGAAGGAGGAAGAGACACGCACCGCGGAAAGGCTTTTCGAATGAGACCCCCCGGAGGTGGGTCTTCAATCGGGGGTTTGACAACTTGGAAAATGTACGATTCAAGGCCCGGACGGTGCAGGCTAGGGGCCGGTTCCTTCCCTCAATAGGATCCCGACCCTAAGGCACCACCGACTCGGACCTTTTAACGGACCCAAACTGTGGTGGAAATTAGACCGACGGATCGGCTAAGTCTCCCTCGGAACGATTCTGGGACAAGCGGACCCCCTATTACGGGGGGTCCCCGAGCCATAGAGGCTGGAGCACGTGGCGGGGAGGATCGTTCTAAAAGCCGGTATATTTCGGATTAGAAGCCTGCCCCTGGTGCTCCGGGTATGCCGCATTTCGAACGGGCGTAAAGGACGTCCGTTTAAGGGAAGAGAATGGAAGAGAATTTCCTGGCCCCCTCAAAGCGCGAGGAGGTCGGCATAGGTTTTACGGTACGCCCCCCCGGAGCCGTCTGATGTTCAGAAGACGAAGGGTTTTGCCCCCAATCTCGTAAGGTCGAGGGCTCACCACCGAACTTCCAGCCGCGGTCCTTGGTAGGACCGATACGCGGACAAGCCGCAAATCCTGGCCCCCTCGCAGTGCGAGGAGGTCGGCAAAGGTTTTACGATTCGCCCCCCGGAGCCTACGGTTAGTTTTCTCAATTTAAGAAGACGAAGGGGGTCGGGCCCGGGAACCGTAGACCGAGCGCCTCTTCCCCTGCGAACTTCCAGCCGCGGTCCGTTTAAAAAGACCGATCCGTGACACCTCTAATGCGCTCTTTGCCTCCGGCCGTTTCCAGCGCGGGGGCCCGGTGGTGCGCTCCCAAGTCCCCGCGGAGGGGAAAATCTGGGAGATCCCACATTAGACCAAGCGGAACGCCGGTCTTCGCCTCAGGGGTTTGTATGCCCCTTTCGACTCGCGCACGGGCAAGAGTTAGGTTAGAACGGGGACAACTGCCGGCGGGCGGCCCGTCACACCCACCCCGCAAGTGGGCAGGTGGTCGGTGGCCTGTGGACCCGCCGCTCGGATTCGTTTAGTAGGAACCATACGGGGTACAACCCTCATACGCTCGACCCCCTCACGCCCAGGGAAGTGCTCACCTCCCTGGGCATATATCGAACGAATCATCGGGATTGAAGGGGAGGCCACCCAAACCATCCCCTTAGCCCAGAGGGGTGCCAGTCCTCGGGCTTCGGTATTCGCATCACCGGGGTCTACGGAGGTCTCGACTTAGGTTTTAAACACATCCAGAATGGGGGGGCCGGATTAACCACCACCCTAGCCCAGAGGGGTGCCAGTCCTCGGGCATGTCACTTCGCATCACCGGGGTCTACGGAGGTCTCGACTTAGGTTTTGAAAACCTCCAGAGGGTGGGGACATATCTTATCCCCACCCTAGCCCAGAGGGGTGCCAGTCCTCGGGCATGTCAATTCACATCACCGGGGTCTACGGAGGTCTCGACTTAGGTTTTGAAAACCTCCAGAGGGTGGGGCCTGACTTACCACCACCCTTAGCCCAGAGGTGTGCCACTCCTCGGGCATGGAATTCGCATCAACGGGGTCTACGGATGTCTCGACTTAGGTTTTGAACACATCCAGGGAAGCAGAGCGGACATTCCCATTATTTCAAGCCCATCGGGAAGCCACTCCCTTGGGCATAGCGTTTCGCATCGCTGTTACCCAAACTTACGTCTGATTTAATGCCTCCCTAATATCCCGACGGCACCAGGCTGAGAAACCATATGCCCACAGGATTCAAGGCGTTGGAACCTCGTTCGCATAGCCGACAACGATGAACCTCCCTCGGACTCGCTACAAGGCTTGAAGGAGGTCCTGATTTTCTTAAAATCTCAGGTGCGGGACTTAGAAAATTTTCACTTTAAAACCACAGACCTCCAGAGGAGAGACCGGGCTTATCACAAACTTAGCCCAGAGGGCGTCACTCCTCGGGCTTGAAACTTCGCATCACCGGGGTGTATGGAAGTCTTTGGTCCAGTTCTGCCAGTGCTCGTTGTCGAACTTAGAAATATTTCTAATTTTTTTAGACTTCCAGAGGGGAGGCCGAGCATACCAACCCCTTAGCCCAGAGGACGTCACTCCTCGGGCTTGTGTATTCGCATCAACGGGGTCCATGGAAGTCATTTTAGACCTCCAGAGGGGAGGCAACCCAAACCATCCCCTTAGCCCAGAGGTGTGCCACTCCTCGGGCTTGTGTATCCGCATCAACGGGGTCCATGGAAGTCATTTTAGACCTCCAGAGGGGAGGCAACCCAAACCATCCCCTTAGCCCAGAGGTGTGCCAGTCCTCGGGCTTTAAATACGCATCACCGGGGTCCATGGAAGTCATTTTTGACCTCCAGAGGGGAGGCAACCCAAACCATCCCCTTAGCCCAGAGGTGTGCCAGTCCTCGGGCTTTAAATACGCATCACCGGGGTCCATGGAAGTCATTTTTGACCTCCAGAGGGGAGGCAACCCAA
The DNA here is from genome assembly GCF_029633855.1 of Hoplias malabaricus. Taxonomy (NCBI): domain Eukaryota; kingdom Metazoa; phylum Chordata; class Actinopteri; order Characiformes; family Erythrinidae; genus Hoplias; species Hoplias malabaricus. The sequence continues at coordinate 191,736 of NW_027101111.1, read as the reverse complement.
ACCATCCCCTTAGCCCAGAGGTGTGCCACTCCTCGGGCTTGTGTATTCGCATCAACGGGGTCCATGGAAGTCATTTTTGACCTCCAGAGAGTGGGGCCGGTCTTACCACCACCCTTAGCCCAGAGGGGTGCCAATCCTCAGGCATGTCACTTTGAATCACCGGGGTCTACGGAGGTCTCGACTTAGGTTTTGAAAACCTCCAGAAGGGGGGGCCTCTCTTACCACCACCCTAGCCCAGAGGGGTGCCAGTCCTCGGGCTTCGGTATTCGCATCACCGGGGTCTACGGAGGTCTCGACTTAGGTTTTGAAAACCTCCAGAAGGGGGGGCCTCTCTTACCACCACCCTAGCCCAGAGGGGTGCCAGTCCTCGGGCTTCAGTATTCGCATCACCGGGGTCTACGGAGGTCTTCACTTAGGTTTTGAAAACCTCCAGAAGGTGGGGCCACTCTTACCACCACCCTAGCCCAGAGGGGTGCCAGTCCTCGGGCTTCGGTATTCGCATCACCGGGGTCTACGGAGGTCTCGACTTAGGTTTTGAAAACCTCCAGAAGGGGGGGCCTCTCTTACCACCACCCTAGCCCAGAGGGGTGCCAGTCCTCGGGCTTCGGTATTCGCATCACCGGGGTCTACGGAGGTCTCGACTTAGGTTTTGAAAACCTCCAGAAGGGGGGGCCTCTCTTACCACCACCCTAGCCCAGAGGGGTGCCAGTCCTCGGGCTTCGGTATTCGCATCACCGGGGTCTACGGAGGTCTTCACTTAGGTTTTGAAAACCTCCAGAAGGTGGGGCCACTCTTACCACCACCCTAGCCCAGAGGGGTGCCAGTCCTCGGGCTTCGGTATTCGCATCACCGGGGTCTACGGAGGTCTCGACTTAGGTTTTGAAAACCTCCAGAAGGGGGGGCCTCTCTTACCACCACCCTAGCCCAGAGGGGTGCCAGTCCTCGGGCTTCGGTATTCGCATCACCGGGGTCTACGGAGGTCTCGACTTAGGTTTTGAAAACCTCCAGAAGGGGGGGCCTCTCTTACCACCACCCTAGCCCAGAGGGGTGCCAGTCCTCTGGGCTTGAAACCCATCACCGGGGGTCCTCCGGATCACATTTGACCTCCAGAATTGGAAGGCCGAGCTTGTCACCAGCTTAGCCCAGAGGTTAGTCACTCCTCTGGGCTTGAATATCGCATCACCGGGGTCTATGGAAGTCTTTTCAAGGAGATCGGAACCAGCTAGAGCGCACCCCGCTCAGAGCGCACCTTCCTCGGCTACGGGTCCTTTAAGAGGCCGCAAGAGCATACTTACAAATAGGGCCCTTTAAATTTGCAGATTGAAACCGGGCCCGCCCTATCCCTAATTATGCACGAACCGGGGGCTATATAAGGGGTCGCCTTCACTCGGAGCCGTCAGTCTCTCACCATGGATAGCTGCCCGCTTTGCGAACAAGCCATTGCTACGGATCTGACTTTCCACTTTACCATCTTCCACAGACTCGGACCGGACGACGCAGCCTTCCTCCGAGAACTGGACCGAAGCGGGGAGAATTCATCACAGCTCGACTGCCCTCTCTGCGGCCTGCCGTCTCTCTCTTCGCCGGCAGATCACCTGGGCTCGGCGCATTCCCTCAAAGGCCTCGCCCTTCGGATCGCTCTCTCTGCCGCTCGACGCCTTCGCACCCTCCACCTTCTGCGTCGCTATCAACAGTCTAAGCCGCGGAACCCTCCACCGCCCTCGGGATCCCGTTCCCCGAATCCAGCCTCGCCGCCGGGACCAAGCACGCCGGGACCGAGCGCGCCGGGACCGAACACGCCGGGACCGAGCACGCCGGGACCGAGCACGCCGGGACCGAACACGCCGGACCCGAACACGCCGGACCCGAACACGCCGGACCCAAGCACGCCGGACCCAAGCACGCCGGACCCAACCATGCTGTACCCAAGCTCACCGGACCCAAGCACGCCGGAGCCAACCACGCCTGATGCTTGCCCGCTCTGCGAGCAAGCCATTACGGATCTGACTTCCCATTATACCACCTTCCACCGCCTTGGATCTGCCGACATTGACTTTCTCCGGGGACTGGACCAAAGTGGGGAGAATTCGTCCCAGCTCGACTGCCCTCTCTGCGGCCTGCCGTCTCTCTCTTCGCCGGCGGATCACCTGGGCTCGGCGCATTCCCTCAAAGGCCTCGCCCTTCGGATCGCTCTCTCTGCCGCTCGACGCCTTCGCACCATCCACCTTCTGCGTCGCTATCAACAGTCTAAGCCGCGGAACCCTCCACCGCCCTCGGTATCCTGTTCCCCGAATCCAGCCTCGCCGGGCCCCAGCACGCCGGGCCCCAGCATGCCGGACCCAGCCATGCCGGGCCCAAGCACGCCGGGCCCAAGCACGCCGGGACCCAACACGCCGGACCCAGCTTCGCCGGACCCAGCCTCGCCGGACCAAGCCTCCCCGGGCCAAGCCACTACGGGCCAAGCCACGCCGGAGCCGGTCGACAGCGACTACCAACCGAGCGAGTCTTCCCCTGCCGAATCCACCTCGGACACGGATTCAGAGACCGAGCGGGCACGGCGAACCTCCCGGGGGAGGCAGCTCGTGATCCCGCATCGGTTTCGGGACACCTACGTCAGCCGTTCGGTAGACGACTTTCAGAAGTTCTACCTGCGGGTCGACGCGTCACCGAAGGACATCGAGAACTCTCGCCAGCGACGGGGCCACGTTATTCGGTTCCTGCTTCACTGCGCCCCGCCCGGCTGCCAATTCACAGACCTGTCTTTCGTCCATCACACGAACGTTCCCACTTGGGTACAGAGCCTTCAGAAACTGGGTTACGCTTCGACAACCGTTAAGTGTTACCTGCACAGCGCCAAGGCGTTCGTCTCCCACGTCGCTGCCTTCGACCCAGAGACCGCCGGGGTCAGCCCCGAAGAGCTCCAGAGGCTGAAGCTGACCTTCGCCAAGGCTCATCGGGACATCGCACGCACGATTCTGGGCCATCGCCAGCGCGTGAAGAGAGCGAAGCTGAGTCGCTTGCCGCAACCTTCGGATTTCAGGGTCTTCCTAAGCCACGCTAAGACCCGAATCCCAGAGCTCATAGACGCGGCCCGGACGGGGGACACCGCCCGCCGGTCGACGCTACGGATGCTCCAGGGGTACCTGCTCGGCCTTTTGTCTGTCTTAACCGGTCACCGGTCGGTTGTGTTTCTCAACCTGACGGTTGGAGAGTTGAGGCAAGCCAGCACCACGGATGGCACCGGCTTCGTGGTTTATGTTCGTGAACACAAGACCAACGCCTCGTTCGGGGACGCTCCGATCGGGTTGTCTGCCACAGAGCTGGCCTGGTTGACCGCACTCAGCGACTTACACGGGGCCCGGGACGGGTTCGTGTTCTTGGACAGGGGGAACCAGCTGCGCAAGCCAAACTCACTGCTTCGGATCGCGTGGACGGATGCGGGCCTCGGAGGCGCGGTGGCCTTCAACCTGATCCGCACGGCTGTTTCGAACCAAGTGAGTGTTGAACTTAATCCGACTTATGTGGGCTCTTAACCCCGGCCTTCCTACTTCTGACACCTCGCACCTCTGTTTCAGGTTTCGACTCTGCCGGCCGAAGATAGAGATCGAGTGACGACAAGCATGTGCCACTCCAACATCACTGCCCGGGCCTTCTACCGAGCCGGCCTCTCTGCGGCCGATGTGATGCGGGCTCGTGAGAACCGTCTTTCCGCCCTCGAAACGGCCTGAACCGGACCCTCTTCAAAGCGCAACCCAGCCGGGATTCACTCCGTGTTTCTGCACCCCCGTGGCTTTGATATGTTTTACTGCGAAATAAATACATTTATTTCTGAATCCCCAAACAGAGTGTTCCCGTGTGGTACTTGCTTCGGTTTGGAGATGGAGGGGGGGTGGAGATTGGGTGATCCTCCCAGAGGGAGACTTTTTACGAGGTCCGACCGGCCTTAAGACTTAAACGATCAGTGGTTATGGGTTAACTTAGTCGGCGGGCGGCCCGTTCCACCGCCCCGCTAAGGGAGCAGTGGTCGGAGGCCTATGGACCTTAGGCAGTTCACCGGGGTGGGTAAACTTACCTTTAGGCACCCGTCGCATGAATATAGGAGACCATTTGGCTTTTTTGGCCCCGGAAACCAGCCACTTCTCCGGGCATATATAGAACCAATCCCCCCCAGGGAGGGAGTTGGAACTAAAGGTCATTGAAATTAAATGGGTTTAACAGTTAACTTTGTCGGCGGGCGGCCCGTTCCACCGCCCCGCTAAGGGAGCAGTGGTCGGAGGCCTATGGACCTTAGGCAGTTCACCGGGGTGGGTAAACTTACCTTTAGGCACCCGTCGCATGAATATAGGAGACCATTTGGCTTTTTTGGCCCCGGAAACCAGCCACTTCTCCGGGCATATATAGAACCAATCCCCCCCAGGGAGGGAGTTGGAACTAAAGGTCATTGAAATTAAATGGGTTTAACAGTTAACTTTGTCGGCGGGCGGCCCGTTCCACCGCCCCGCTAAGGGAGCAGTGGTCGGAGGCCTATGGACCTTAGGCAGTTCACCGGGGTGGGTAAACTTACCTTTAGGCACCCGTCGCATGAATATAGGAGACCATTTGGCTTTTTTGGCCCCGGAAACCAGCCACTTCTCCGGGCATATATAGAACCAATCCCCCCCAGGGAGGGAGTTGGAACTAAAGGTCATTGAAATTAAATGGGTTTAACAGTTAACTTTGTCGGCGGGCGGCCCGTTCCACCGCCCCGCTAAGGGAGCAGTGGTCGGAGGCCTATGGACCTTAGGCAGTTCACTGGGGGCGGTAAACTTACCTTTAGGCACCCGTCGCATGAATATAGGAGACCATTTGGCTTTTTTGGCCCCGGAAACCAGCCACTTCTCCGGGCATATATAGAATGAACCATCGGGGGCTAAGGGCAGATAGTCAAGTCAGTTATACCGATCGAACTCTCTTGAGTTTCGGCTTAAAGCTCTGGCATTTGCCGTTGGGACTTAGAGTTTTTTTTTAATAAAGAGGGGAGGCCGGGCTTACCTCCACCTTAAGCCCAGAGGGTGTCCCAGTCCTCGGGCTTGTGTATTCGCATCAACGGGG
>NW_027101111.1:32500-51409 GCF_029633855.1 Hoplias malabaricus | reverse complement strand
GGTCTGATGAGCGTCTGCGTCGGGCGCCTTAACCCGCGCGTTCGGTTCATCCCGCAGCACCAGTTCTGCTTACCAAAAGTGGCCCACTCGGCACCGTCAATTCCATGCCCGGCTCCAAGCCTGCGAGCCGGGCCTCTTACCCATTTAAAGTTTGAGAGTAGGGCGAGGCCCGTTTCGGCCCCGCGGCCTCCAGTCATTTCTTTACCGGATAAAACTTGAAGTTTCGGCGCCGGCTATCCTGAGGGAAACTTCGGAGGGAACCAGCTACTAGATGGTTCGATTAGTCTTTCGCCCCTATACCCAGGTCGGACGACCGATTTGCACGTCAGGACCGCTGCGGGCCTCCACTCAGGGTTTCCCCTGGCTTCGCCCTGCCCAGGCATAGTTCACCATCTTTCGGGTACCACCGCGTATGCTCTGGCTCCGCTCTCCGCACGTGGGAAGAGCAGGCCGGTGGTGCGCCGCCCGCCCCCTCGAAGGGTTAGGACGGATCCCACCTCAGCCGACGCGCGCCGGCCTTCACCTTCGTTGCGCCTCCGGGGTTCTGGGCCCCTTCGACTCGCATACGCGTTAGACTCCTTGGTCCGTGTTTCAAGACGGGTCGTTCGGGGTCCGAACTTAGCCGCTGACCTTAGGCGTTCGGGTGCTGTGGGCCTGGATCACCCCCCGCATCGCCGTAGCGGGCCTAGCCCGGGGCTGAGGACAGCCCAGCCGGCCCGCTTCGACCGAACGATCGGGGGGGGCCCCCATCCCCATCCCGGAGGAGGGGAGAACGCGGAAAGGACATTGCTCCACGGCCCCGGCGTTATCGGCGAAGTCGGAGCGAGGGGCTGTAGCGGAACGCCCGTGTCCGGGGGCCGCGTGGGGCTCCCTTCTCCGGACGGACCTACCTTCACCCTCGGGCCCTTCCAAGCCTAACCGGAGCCGGTCGCGACTCACCACCACGCGGGGAAAGTACACCGGGCGGGGCCGGACCTCCGTACGCCCGACAGGCCCGAAGTCCAGAGGCGAAGCGCAGAGCCGAAGCGGGGAGCGGTGGAGTCGGCACCCCACCCCTCTCGCCCGGATACGCTCGCACCCCCGGCCTCGGAACCCGACGAGCGCGGGGCCGTCCGCCCGGCTGAATCCCCCGGGGCAGTCTTCTCGGTCCCCGTACGTTTACCTCTCAACGGTTTCACGCTCTGTTGAACTCTCTCTTCAAAGTCCTGTTTCAACTTTCCCTCACGGTACTCGGTTCGCTATCGGTCTCGTGCCGGTATTTAGCCTTAGATGGAGTTTACCACCCGCTTTGGGCTGCATTCCCAAGCAACCCGACTCCGAGAAGCCCGACCTACCCGGGCGGGAACGCGGGACTCGCTACCGGGCTTTCACCGTCTATGGGAAGAAGCCACGTTCGCGAGGACTTGGTCCCGCGTCCGCACCGAGACGGATCTTACGGACTTCCGTACGCTACATTTCCCGGCCAACCCCGGTCAGGGGAAAGTGGGATTCAGCGCTGGGCTCTTCCCTGTTCGCTCGCCGCTACTAAGGGAATCCTTGTTAGTTTCTTTTCCTCCGCTTACTGATATGCTTAAGTTCAGCGGGTCGTCTCGTCTGATCTGAGGCCGCACACAGAGGTTTCTTATGCGGGGGCGAGGGCGGAGGCGGAGGGCCGAAGGCTAGGGGCGAGGGGCGAGAGCCCGGCCTGAGGCCGAACTCCGCGACACCCTCCCCCCACCCCGGCCGCTCGCCCGCCCGCTCACTCGCCCGCTCGCTGGGTTTAATCGGCACTCGCCACCCCCGCGTCCGACTGCGCGGAGCCCCGCTCGGGACTCGGGGAGAGACCGTAACGGACGTGGACCCGGACCTACTCGGCTCTCCCTCCGTTCCCTGTACGGAGCTCTCTCGCAACACGGGCCGCGTGGACTGGCTCGGAACCGAGTCTTCGTTTGGGAAGACGAAGGGCCGTTTTCAGGCCCTGCGAGCTTCCAGCCGCGGTCTCTCTCTCTCAGCGGGGGCGCGGAGACCGATCGATGGGTAAAGCGACCCTCAGACAGGCGTGGCCGCGGGATGGACCCCCGCGGCCGCAATATGCGTTCGAAATTTCGATGATCTGTGTCCTGCAATTCACATTAGTTAACGCAGATGGCTGCGTTCTTCATCGAAGCACGAGCCGAGTGATCCACCGCTAAGAGTCGTATTTGGGTTTGTGCCCGGCCCGTTACAGGCCGGGCGAAGGAAGCCATTCGAACACGAGACAATGTTTGACAATATTTCAAGCCGGGTGCCTTCCCCCCCGTGGAGGGGGAAGGTCATTGAACCTGGGCGTCACCACCGGACCGAGGAGTTACGGCCCGGGACGATCGCCCGAGTAGGTGCCCGAGACTTACGTGGTTTAGGAGACCGGGTCTAGGCACCCGCCGTTCCCGGCGAGGCCCAGGGTTTGGTTCGCTGCGTTACGGGTCCCGGTCTAAGGCATTCAGGCGTGCGCTCAAAGCCAAGCTCTCCACCCCGGAGGGTATGAGCGAGGCCCGGTGGTACGCTCCCAAGTCCCCGCTTAGGGGAAGGCGCTGGGTAGATCCCACCTAGTCAGGACCGGCGGGCACCGGCCGTCTCCTTCGGGTGTTTATAAACGCATCCGGGGTTCGTGAGGCCCCTTCAACTCGCGCACCGGCCTTAGACTATTATACGGTCCGTCTCTGCGAAGCCAACATCGGGGGTTATTGCATGCGCTCTTAAGCTCCGCTCTAACCCCGTGAGGGGAAAGAGTTTCGCCCGGCGGTACGCTCCCGTCCACCACCACCCCCTGTGCCGGGGGGATGGGTTCAGGGAGATCCCACCGAGGCCGGCGAGCACCGGCCAACGCCCTGGGGGTGAGTAAGCCCCTTTGACTCGCGCACGCACAATCAAGCCTTCAACGATCAATGGTTTTTTGGGTTTAACTACCCGGCGGGCGGCTCCGGCGCCACTCTTCCCCCCGCGAACGGGAGGGGCGGACCGGGGTACCTATGCACCTAAGGCGGTCCTCGCATAACCCCGAGTTCCGAAGCCGGCTCGCTACGTCCACCCACCCGGAGGGGGGAGAGACTCACGTCGGCCGACAACGAAAGGTACGAGGCTTCTGCGGTCCATACCTTGAAGGTACCCGCCGGGGGGGAGGTTCGGCCTCTCGAGTCCGACTCGACAACCGGCACGGACGGCGGGCGCCGACCGCGGCCAGGTCACCGTTATTGATCCTTCCGCAGGTTCCCCTACGAAAACCTTGTTACGACTTTTACTCCCTCTAGATGTCCGGGTTCGATCGACTTCCCATCGCCCGGAGGCGACCCCCGTTCGAGGGCCGCCCCGGGGACGGTCCGAGGACCTCACCGAGGCATCCGATCGGTAGTAGCGACGGGCGGTGTGTACAAAGGGCAGGGACTTAATCGACGCGGGCTGGTGACCCGCGCCTACTTGGAATTCCTCGTTCGAGGGGAATAGTTGCAATCCCCTGTCCCCAGCGGGGAATGGCGTTCATAGGATTGCCCGCACCTCTCGGCGTAGGGTAACTTACATGTTGAACCAGCCATTGTAGCTCACGTGCGACCCCGGACTTCTAAGGGCATCACAGACCTGTTATTGCTCCATTTCTCAAGTGGCTTCTGTGCCACAAATCGCTCTAAGAAGTTTAGCCACCGACCGCTGATTCCCACCGGGCGAACCCCAACCTTCAGGCCCGCGGTAAGCGGGAGGGCACCGGGGAGGGGAGAGGGAAGGCGAAGGCGAAGGACGGACAACCCACACCCGGAGAGCGGAACGAGGTGCGGACGGCATCGGGGAGGGAACCGAACGCGAAGGGGAGAGGCCGGAGCCACCCACTCGACGCAGAACTGAACCCCCGTCAACCGCATCACCTCCCCGAACCGATCCGGGGTAGAACCGGACCCCCGCCGAAACCCCCAACACCCCCACCCCGATGGGGACCCCCCGCGAACGGGGACCTTCGGGGATAGAGTCCGACCCAGGAGAGGGGCCGTGTAACTACTTAAAGGATGGGATCTCGTTCGTTACCGGAATTGACCAGACGAATCGCTCCACGAACTACCAACGGCCATGCACCACCACCCACAGAATCGAGAAAGAGCCGTCAATCTGTCAATCCTTACCGTGTCCGGGCCGGGTTAGGTTCCCCGCGTTGAGTCAAATTAAGCCGCAAGCTCCACTCCTGGTGGTGCCCTTCCGTCAATTCCTTTAAGTTTCAGCTTTGCAACCGTACTCCCCCCAGAGCCCAAAGACTCGTGGTTTCCCGGACGCTGCCCGGCGGGTCATAGTCGTTAACCCAACGCCGCCGGATCGCGGGTCGGCATAGTTTACGGTCGGAACTACGACGGTACCTGATCGTCTTCGATCCTCCGACTTTCGTTCTTGATTAATGAAAACATTCTTGGCAAATGCCTTCGCTTTTGTCCGTCCCGCACCGGTCTACGAATTTCACCTCTCTCGGTGCGGTACGAATGCCCCCGGCCGTCCCTCTTAATCATGACCTTTGGTCCGTCAAACCCACGAAATAGGACCAAGAGAGCGGTCGGATACCCCCCCGGCTCGGGGAACCGTGCGGCGGCCAGAAACGCCGGGCGTCACACCCGGGCGCCCCCGGCCCCACCCGGCCGCCTCGCCGAAGAGCTCCGACTCGCCCCCCATGGGAAGGCCTTATTCCATTATTCCTAGCTCAGTCCATTCAAGGCACGCTTCGGCCTGCTTTGAGCACTCTGTTTTGTTCAAAGTAAACGCACCGGACCCTTCCGCCCCCCACGTATTCACCGCGGCGGACGACCCAGCTAAGGGCCTCTCCGCGGAGGAAGGGAGCAGAGGACACCGGATGAGTAGGGACAAGGTCCCGCGACCTCCACCCAGAGACCCGCGGGGGGTCCCCACCCCGGAGAGGGGCAGCTTCCCACCGCGAAGTCCGGACGGGCAGAGGCCCGGCAGCCGGGACCCGTCCCCGGATCCAACTACGAGCTTTTTAACTGCAGCAACGTTAACATACGCTATTGGAGCTGGAATTACCGCGGCTGCTGGCACCAGACTTGCCCTCCAATGGGTCCTCACCCACGGACGTAGATTGAGTTCATTTCGGTCCCGAAACCTTCAAACGGGGCCTCGCACCGATATTTTTCGTCACTACCTCCCCGTGTCGGGAATGGGTAATTTGCGCGCCTGCTGCCTTCCTTGGATGTGGTAGCCGTTTCTCAGGCTCCCTCTCCGGAATCGAACCCAGATTCCCCGTTACCCGTGGTCACCACACGTAGTCCCGTAGACTACCGTCGAAAGTTGATAGGGCAGACACTCGAATGAGACGTCGCCGCCCCGAAGGGCTCTGCGATCGGCCAAAGGTTATCTAGAGTCACCAAAGCGGACCCGACCGGAGTCGGGAGGGGGTTTTTTGGTTCTGATAAATGCACGTATCCGTGGGGGGCGCCGAGGGGAAGGTGAACCAGTCACCGACCACCTCGAAACGGCACCCCCACTTCCAACGCTTCGTTTGCATGTATTAGCTCTGGAATTACCACAGTTATACCAAGTAACGTGTGGAGCGATCAAAGGAACCATAACTGATTTAATGAGCCATTCGCAGTTTCACTGTACCAACGCCCGTGTGTACTTAGACTTGCATGGCTTAATCTTTGAGACAAGCATATGATACTGGCAGGATCAACCAGGCCGATCCTCTGGTACTCAAACCCGGCTTGGGGAAAGAGAGAGAGTCGGTGGCGCGTGGAACTCGACCCCCACGAAGGAGGAAGAGACACGCACCGCGGAAAGGCTTTTCGAATGAGACCCCCCGGAGGTGGGTCTTCAATCGGGGGTTTGACAACTTGGAAAATGTACGATTCAAGGCCCGGACGGTGCAGGCTAGGGGCCGGTTCCTTCCCTCAATAGGATCCCGACCCTAAGGCACCACCGACTCGGACCTTTTAACGGACCCAAACTGTGGTGGAAATTAGACCGACGGATCGGCTAAGTCTCCCTCGGAACGATTCTGGGACAAGCGGACCCCCTATTACGGGGGGTCCCCGAGCCATAGAGGCTGGAGCACGTGGCGGGGAGGATCGTTCTAAAAGCCGGTATATTTCGGATTAGAAGCCTGCCCCTGGTGCTCCGGGTATGCCGCATTTCGAACGGGCGTAAAGGACGTCCGTTTAAGGGAAGAGAATGGAAGAGAATTTCCTGGCCCCCTCAAAGCGCGAGGAGGTCGGCATAGGTTTTACGGTACGCCCCCCCGGAGCCGTCTGATGTTCAGAAGACGAAGGGTTTTGCCCCCAATCTCGTAAGGTCGAGGGCTCACCACCGAACTTCCAGCCGCGGTCCTTGGTAGGACCGATACGCGGACAAGCCGCAAATCCTGGCCCCCTCGCAGTGCGAGGAGGTCGGCAAAGGTTTTACGATTCGCCCCCCGGAGCCTACGGTTAGTTTTCTCAATTTAAGAAGACGAAGGGGGTCGGGCCCGGGAACCGTAGACCGAGCGCCTCTTCCCCTGCGAACTTCCAGCCGCGGTCCGTTTAAAAAGACCGATCCGTGACACCTCTAATGCGCTCTTTGCCTCCGGCCGTTTCCAGCGCGGGGGCCCGGTGGTGCGCTCCCAAGTCCCCGCGGAGGGGAAAATCTGGGAGATCCCACATTAGACCAAGCGGAACGCCGGTCTTCGCCTCAGGGGTTTGTATGCCCCTTTCGACTCGCGCACGGGCAAGAGTTAGGTTAGAACGGGGACAACTGCCGGCGGGCGGCCCGTCACACCCACCCCGCAAGTGGGCAGGTGGTCGGTGGCCTGTGGACCCGCCGCTCGGATTCGTTTAGTAGGAACCATACGGGGTACAACCCTCATACGCTCGACCCCCTCACGCCCAGGGAAGTGCTCACCTCCCTGGGCATATATCGAACGAATCATCGGGATTGAAGGGGAGGCCACCCAAACCATCCCCTTAGCCCAGAGGGGTGCCAGTCCTCGGGCTTCGGTATTCGCATCACCGGGGTCTACGGAGGTCTCGACTTAGGTTTTAAACACATCCAGAATGGGGGGGCCGGATTAACCACCACCCTAGCCCAGAGGGGTGCCAGTCCTCGGGCATGTCACTTCGCATCACCGGGGTCTACGGAGGTCTCGACTTAGGTTTTGAAAACCTCCAGAGGGTGGGGACATATCTTATCCCCACCCTAGCCCAGAGGGGTGCCAGTCCTCGGGCATGTCAATTCACATCACCGGGGTCTACGGAGGTCTCGACTTAGGTTTTGAAAACCTCCAGAGGGTGGGGCCTGACTTACCACCACCCTTAGCCCAGAGGTGTGCCACTCCTCGGGCATGGAATTCGCATCAACGGGGTCTACGGATGTCTCGACTTAGGTTTTGAACACATCCAGGGAAGCAGAGCGGACATTCCCATTATTTCAAGCCCATCGGGAAGCCACTCCCTTGGGCATAGCGTTTCGCATCGCTGTTACCCAAACTTACGTCTGATTTAATGCCTCCCTAATATCCCGACGGCACCAGGCTGAGAAACCATATGCCCACAGGATTCAAGGCGTTGGAACCTCGTTCGCATAGCCGACAACGATGAACCTCCCTCGGACTCGCTACAAGGCTTGAAGGAGGTCCTGATTTTCTTAAAATCTCAGGTGCGGGACTTAGAAAATTTTCACTTTAAAACCACAGACCTCCAGAGGAGAGACCGGGCTTATCACAAACTTAGCCCAGAGGGCGTCACTCCTCGGGCTTGAAACTTCGCATCACCGGGGTGTATGGAAGTCTTTGGTCCAGTTCTGCCAGTGCTCGTTGTCGAACTTAGAAATATTTCTAATTTTTTTAGACTTCCAGAGGGGAGGCCGAGCATACCAACCCCTTAGCCCAGAGGACGTCACTCCTCGGGCTTGTGTATTCGCATCAACGGGGTCCATGGAAGTCATTTTAGACCTCCAGAGGGGAGGCAACCCAAACCATCCCCTTAGCCCAGAGGTGTGCCACTCCTCGGGCTTGTGTATCCGCATCAACGGGGTCCATGGAAGTCATTTTAGACCTCCAGAGGGGAGGCAACCCAAACCATCCCCTTAGCCCAGAGGTGTGCCAGTCCTCGGGCTTTAAATACGCATCACCGGGGTCCATGGAAGTCATTTTTGACCTCCAGAGGGGAGGCAACCCAAACCATCCCCTTAGCCCAGAGGTGTGCCAGTCCTCGGGCTTTAAATACGCATCACCGGGGTCCATGGAAGTCATTTTTGACCTCCAGAGGGGAGGCAACCCAAACCATCCCCTTAGCCCAGAGGTGTGCCAGTCCTCGGGCTTTAAATACGCATCACCGGGGTCCATGGAAGTCATTTTTGACCTCCAGAGGGGAGGCAACCCAAACCATCCCCTTAGCCCAGAGGTGTGCCAGTCCTCGGGCTTTAAATACGCATCACCGGGGTCCATGGAAGTCATTTTTGACCTCCAGAGGGGAGGCAACCCAAACCATCCCCTTAGCCCAGAGGTGTGCCAGTCCTCGGGCTTTAAATACGCATCACCGGGGTCCATGGAAGTCATTTTTGACCTCCAGAGGGGAGGCAACCCAAACCATCCCCTTAGCCCAGAGGTGTGCCACTCCTCGGGCTTGTGTATTCGCATCAACGGGGTCCATGGAAGTCATTTTTGACCTCCAGAGAGTGGGGCCGGTCTTACCACCACCCTTAGCCCAGAGGGGTGCCAATCCTCAGGCATGTCACTTTGAATCACCGGGGTCTACGGAGGTCTCGACTTAGGTTTTGAAAACCTCCAGAAGGGGGGGCCTCTCTTACCACCACCCTAGCCCAGAGGGGTGCCAGTCCTCGGGCTTCGGTATTCGCATCACCGGGGTCTACGGAGGTCTCGACTTAGGTTTTGAAAACCTCCAGAAGGGGGGGCCTCTCTTACCACCACCCTAGCCCAGAGGGGTGCCAGTCCTCGGGCTTCAGTATTCGCATCACCGGGGTCTACGGAGGTCTTCACTTAGGTTTTGAAAACCTCCAGAAGGTGGGGCCACTCTTACCACCACCCTAGCCCAGAGGGGTGCCAGTCCTCGGGCTTCGGTATTCGCATCACCGGGGTCTACGGAGGTCTCGACTTAGGTTTTGAAAACCTCCAGAAGGGGGGGCCTCTCTTACCACCACCCTAGCCCAGAGGGGTGCCAGTCCTCGGGCTTCGGTATTCGCATCACCGGGGTCTACGGAGGTCTCGACTTAGGTTTTGAAAACCTCCAGAAGGGGGGGCCTCTCTTACCACCACCCTAGCCCAGAGGGGTGCCAGTCCTCGGGCTTCGGTATTCGCATCACCGGGGTCTACGGAGGTCTTCACTTAGGTTTTGAAAACCTCCAGAAGGTGGGGCCACTCTTACCACCACCCTAGCCCAGAGGGGTGCCAGTCCTCGGGCTTCGGTATTCGCATCACCGGGGTCTACGGAGGTCTCGACTTAGGTTTTGAAAACCTCCAGAAGGGGGGGCCTCTCTTACCACCACCCTAGCCCAGAGGGGTGCCAGTCCTCGGGCTTCGGTATTCGCATCACCGGGGTCTACGGAGGTCTCGACTTAGGTTTTGAAAACCTCCAGAAGGGGGGGCCTCTCTTACCACCACCCTAGCCCAGAGGGGTGCCAGTCCTCTGGGCTTGAAACCCATCACCGGGGGTCCTCCGGATCACATTTGACCTCCAGAATTGGAAGGCCGAGCTTGTCACCAGCTTAGCCCAGAGGTTAGTCACTCCTCTGGGCTTGAATATCGCATCACCGGGGTCTATGGAAGTCTTTTCAAGGAGATCGGAACCAGCTAGAGCGCACCCCGCTCAGAGCGCACCTTCCTCGGCTACGGGTCCTTTAAGAGGCCGCAAGAGCATACTTACAAATAGGGCCCTTTAAATTTGCAGATTGAAACCGGGCCCGCCCTATCCCTATCTAGGATGACGTAAAGATCCGGGGAGTTTAAAAGACGGAAGACCGGCTAGGTTCATTACTCTCACCCCGGGGGTAAACAACAATGGCTCGGCGGCGTTGCTCTCTCTGCGAACAGGCGGTTTATGGCTACCGGGATCATTTACGATCGTTCCATCGACTAACTGCGGATGAGGTACAGTTTATTACTGCTCTTGATCGTTCCGGGGACGGTCGGAAAGGCACGGACTGTCCGATATGCAACGAAAAAATGCCGGTTAGCTTAGCGGCTCACCTACGCTCTAAGCACTCGCTCGAAGGCCTGGCCTTGAATGTGGCTTTATCTGCGGCAAAACGCACCAGAACTCTGTCTCTCTTGGACACATTTCGGGGGACTGGCCCTACCGATACTGACGAACACCCATCCACCTCTGGCCTCGACACCGGTGATCGCCGCATTGCGACCCCGACCCAAGTGTCTTCCAAATCCGCCACGGACGCACCGCTGCTAACCAATGTTCCCCCTAAGGGGCGATTGATACTCCCAAGCCGATTTAAGGACACCTTTGTCGGTAAGTCAATCGCTGAGTTTGCTTCATATCACCTTAGGGCCAATCCGACCGCTAAGGACATTGTGAACGGAAAGCAACGGGAGTCGCATGCGGTCAGGTTCCTAATTCACTGTGCCCCAAAACTGTGCGCATATTCGGACGTTAGTTTTGTGAACCACCGTAAGGTTCGGAGCTGGCTGGAACAATTAACCTCTCTCGGTTACGCTGACACCTCGATTAAAATGCTGCTATACGACGCGAAGGCGTACATGGGGTATCTGTCCGCATTTAAACCCAACAGTGCCGGACTGACGGCCAAGGAATTTGAACGCATTAAGTTAAGTTTCACCAAGGCGAACCGTGACATAGCTAGGAACATAACCGGCCATCGGCAGCGCTTTAAGCGGTTCAAATTGGGAATCATTCCGCCCTGCGATCATTTCAGAATTTTCTTAGCGAAGGCCGACAAGATTATACCAAGACTATTGGCTAAGGAAACGCCCCTACGCCATTCCACCATGAACCTATTGCAGGGCTTTCTGATGGGAACCATAGCCGTTATTAGCGGCCACAGATCGGTTGTGATTACCAACATGTTAGTGGAAGAACTGGAAAATGTGGAAATGTTGGATTCGGGGTGCATCATTTATGTAAGGACCCACAAAACTAACGCTGCATTCGGGGATGCACCTGTGGCTCTGTCGCCTAAGGAGATTTCGTGGTTGAACTGTTTGGTACAAGCCTACGAGGTCAAGCCTCGCTACGTTTTCGAAACCCGGGGGCGGCAAATACGACGACCGAACACCATGCTGAGAGCAGCCTGGCGGAGGGCAAGGCTCAATGGCCCAATTGGTTTCAATTTGATTAGGACCGCCGTTTCGAATCAGGTAATGTATCTTAAATGGCTATTCGAATCTCAGTTTCAGTTCCTGGGGCTAAATTTGCTTATATTTCCCCCACAGATTTCGTCACTACCGCTAGACCAACGGACCAATATCACCACTGCCATGTGCCATGATCCCGCAACGGCCCAAAGGTTCTACCGCGATGGATTGACCGGCTCTCAACTGTTGGAAGCACGGATGAACCGGCTGTCTGCACTCGATTCAAGCCGGACTTGACACCCCATTGAACCGCAATCATTTTCAATAAAATGCCGTTTAACCAAATTGTGTATTCATTCATTCTTTACCGCAGAAATGTATCAATCCATTGCCTAGGAATGAACCACTCTCATTGGGCATGAATTTCGCCTCGCACCGGGGTCTACGAGGGGTAAGTCGTACTATAACTTACAAAATTTCACCCGAAGGATCGCCACTTCCTTCGGGCTTCAGATGTAAGATCGTTCCGTCCCATACCCCCATCTCGGTTCCAAGAACCGGTTTCGATTTTCACTTAGCCCAACAAGGTGTCACTCTTTCGGCATGAATTTCGCATCGCACCGGGGTCTACGGAGGTCTCCACTTGGAAACATCCGAGGGTAAGTCGTACTATAACTTACAAAATTTCACCCGAAGGATCGCCACTTCCTTCGGGCTTCAGATGTAAGATCGTTCCGTCCCATACCCCCATCTCGGTTCCAAGTACCTCTTTCGATTTTCACTTAGCCCAGAAGGCACCACTCTTCGGGCATGTCACTTCGCATCACCGGGGTCTACGGAGGTCTCCACTTGGAAACATCCGAGGGTATGTCGTACTATAACTTACAAAATTTCACCCGAAGGATCGCCACTTCCTTCGGGCTTCAGATGTAAGATCGTTCCGTCCCATACCCCCATCTCGGTTCCAAGTACCTCTTTCGATTTTCACTTAGCCCAGAAGGCACCACTCTTCGGGCATGTCACTTCGCATCACCGGGGTCTACGGAGGTCTCCACTTGGAAACATCCGAGGGTATGTCGTACTATAACTTACAAAATTTCACCCGAAGGATCGCCACTTCCTTCGGGCTTCAGATGTAAGATCGTTCCGTCCCATACCCCCATCTCGGTTCCAAGTACCTCTTTCGATTTTCACTTAGCCCAGAAGGCACCACTCTTCGGGCATGTCACTTCGCATCACCGGGGTCTACGGAGGTCTCCACTTGGAAACATCCGAGGGTATGTCGTACTATAACTTACAAAATTTCACCCGAAGGATCGCCACTTCCTTCGGGCTTCAGATGTAAGATCGTTCCGTCCCATACCCCCATCTCGGTTCCAAGTACCTCTTTCGATTTTCACTTAGCCCAGAAGGCACCACTCTTCGGGCATGTCACTTCGCATCACCGGGGTCTACGGAGGTCTCCACTTGGAAACATCCGAGGGTATGTCGTACTATAACTTACAAAATTTCACCCGAAGGATCGCCACTTCCTTCGGGCTTCAGATGTAAGATCGTTCCGTCCCATACCCCCCATCTCGGTTCCAAGTACCTCTTTCGATATTCACTTAGCCCAGAAGGCACCACTCTTCGGGCATGTCACTTCGCATCACCGGGGTCTACGGAGGTCTCCACTTGGAAACATCCGAGGGTATGTCGTACTATAACTTACAAAATTTCACCCGAAGGATCGCCACTTCCTTCGGGCTTCAGATGTAAGATCGTTCCGTCCCATACCCCCATCTCAGTTCCAAGTACCTCTTTCGATATTCACTTAGCCCAGAAGGCACCACTCTTCGGGCATGTCACTTCGCATCACCGGGGTCCATGGAAGTCATTTTAGACCTCCAGAGAGTGGGGCCAGTCTTACCACCACCCTTAGCCCAGAGGTGTGTCACTCCTCGGGCATGTCACTTCGCATCACCGGGGTCTATGGAAGTCATTTTAGACCTCCAGAGAGTGGGGCCGGTCTTACCACCACCCTTAAGCCCAGAGGGCGTCACTCCTCGGGCATGAAATTCGGATTACCGGGGTCTACGGATGTCTCAACTTAGGTTTTGAACACATCCAGAGAGTGGGGCCGGTCTTACCACCACCCTTAAGCCCAGAGGGCGTCACTCCTCGGGCATGAAATTCGGATTACCGGGGTCTACGGATGTCTCAACTTAGGTTTTGAACACATCCAGAGGGGGTGGCCTCACTTACCACCACCCTAGCCCAGAGGGCGTCACTCCTCGGGCATGAAATTCGCATCACCGGGGTCCATGGAAGTCATTTTAGGCTTCCAGAGAGTGGGGCCGGTCTTACCACCACCCTTAGCCCAGAGGGCGTCACTCCTCGGGCATGAAATTCGCATCACCGGGGTCCATGGAAGTCTCGACTTAGGTTTTGGAAACCTCCAGAGAGTGGGGCCGGTCTTACCACCACCCTTAGCCCAGAGGGCACCACTCCTCGGGCTTTAAATTCAGATAACCGGGGTCCATGGAAGTCTCGACTTAGTTTTTGAACACTTCCAGAGGGGGGGCCGGGCTTACCACCACCCTTAAGCCCAGAGGTGTGTCACTCCTCGGGCATGGAATTCGCATCAACGGGGTCTACGGATGTCTCGACTTAGGTTTTGAACACATCCAGGGAAGCAGAGCGGACATTCCCATTATTTCAAGCCCATCGGGAAGCCACTCCCTTGGGCATAGCGTTTCGCATCGCTGTTACCCAAACTTGTGTCTGATTTAATGCCTCCCTAATATCCCGACGGCACCAGGCTGAAAAACCATATGCCCACAGGATTCGAGGCATCTGAACCCCTTTCGCATAGCCGACAACGATGAACCTCCCTCGGACTCGCTACAAGGCTCGAGGAGGGTCCTGATTTTCTTAAAATCTCAGGTGCGGGACTTAGAAAAATTTCACTTTAAAACCACAGACCTCCAGAGGAGAGACCGGGCTTATCACCTCCTTAGCCCAGAAGGCACCACTCTTCGGGCATGTCACTTTGCATCACCGGGGTCCATGGAAGTCTCGACTTAGGTTTTGGAAACCTCCAGAGGGGGGGCCAAGCATACCACCACCCTTAGCCCAGAGGTTCATCACTCCTCGGGCATGAAATTCGGATAACCGGGGTCCATGGAAGTCTCGACTTAGGTTTTGAACACTTCCAGAGGGGGGGGCCGGGCTTACCACCACCCTTAGCCCAGAGGTTCATCACTCCTCGGGCATGAAATTCGGATAACCGGGGTCCATGGAAGTCAATTTTGACCTCCAGAGAGGGGGGGCCGGGCTTACCACCACCCTAAGCCCAGAGGGCGTCACTCCTCGGGCATGAAATACGCTACACCGGGGTCCATGGAAGTCTCGACTTAGGTTTTGGAGACATCCAGAGGGGGGGCCGGGCTTACCACCACCCTTAGCCCAGAGGGCGTCACTCCTCGGGCATGAAATACGCTACACCGGGGTCCATGGAAGTCAGTTTAGACCTCCAGAGAGGGGGGGCCGGGCTTACCACCACCCTTAGCCCAGAGGGCACCACTCCTCGGGCTTTAAATTCGCATCACCGGGGTCCATGGAAGTCAATCTAGACCTCCAGAGAGGGGGGGCCGGGCTTACCACCACCCTTAGCCCAGAGGTCATCACTCCTCGGGCATGAAATTCGGATAACCGGGGTCCATGGAAGTCTCGACTTAGGTTTTGGAGACATCCAGAGGGGGGGGCCGGGCTTACCACCACCCTAAGCCCAGAGGGCACTACTCCTCGGGCATGAAATTCGGATAACCGGGGTCCATGGAAGTCAGTTTAGACCTCCAGAGGGGGGGCCGGGCTTACCACCAGCCTTAGCCCAGAGGGCACCACTCCTCGGGCATGAAATACGCTACACCGGGGTCCATGGAAGTCAGTTTAGACCTCCAGAGAGGGGGGGCCGGGCTTACCACCACCCTAAGCCCAGAGGGCGTCACTCCTCGGGCATGAAATACGCTACACCGGGGTCCATGGAAGTCAGTTTAGACCTCCAGAGGGGGGGCCGAGCATACCACCACCCTTAGCCCAGAGGTGTGCTCCTCATCGGGCATGAAATACGCTTCTCCGGGGTCCATGGAAGTCATTCGAGACCTCCAGAGGGGGGGCTGGGCATACCACCACCCTTAGCCCAGAGGTGAGTCACTCCTCGGGCATCAAATTCGCATCACCGGGGTCCATGGAAGTCAGTTTAGACATCCAGAGGGGGGGCCGAGCATACCACCACCCTTAGCCCAGAGGTGTGCTCCTCATCGGGCATGAAATACGCTTCTCCGGGGTCCATGGAAGTCATTCGAGACCTCCAGAGGGGGGGCTGGGCATACCACCACCCTTAGCCCAGAGGTGAGTCACTCCTCGGGCATCAAATTCGCATCACCGGGGTCCATGGAAGTCAGTTTAGACATCCAGAGGGGGGGCCGAGCATACCACCACCCTTAGCCCAGAGGTGAGTCACTCCTCGGGCATCAAATTCGCATCACCGGGGTCCATGGAAGTCAGTTTAGACCTCCAGAAAGTGGGGCCGAACCTACCACCAACCTTAGCCCAGAGGGCGTCACTCCTCGGGCTTCAAACTCCCATCGCCGGGGTCCCATGGAAGTCTCGACTTAGGTTTTGAACCGTTCCGGGGGTCACCTCCAGTGAGATAACGCGGAAATCTCACTATATTCATGCCCACAGGCGAACCAGAGCCTTGGGCTTGTCATAGTTACATACGGTGTACCCAAACTTTCGTCTTTTCTAAAGGAACCCTAATGTCCTGACGGCACCGCACTGGAAACCCCCATGCCCTCTGAATTTTTACCTCTCCGAGGTGCTCCGTTTTGGGCTTGCTACCTAGGGCGAAGAGGGTCAGAAATTTTTCTAAGTCCTACTTTAAAACGTCCCACTGGGAGACCACTAGGGTTAGCACTTTGCCAAAAAATCACGGCTGAATGCAATTTTCACGCCTCGCACCCTTTGTTCGTTTAGATTTAACAAAAAAATCAACCGACCCCCCTTTTTAACAACGCTTTGCCGAATTTAGCTCACTTTTCCCGGCCTGGAATATCTCACGCTTGCCCCCCACGGTACTTACCTCCGGGGAAGACACCCCCGTCGCTGCCAACACCCATGCCCGGCCCAGGCTCACCCGACTCGGCCTCGCTAGCTCCATCGCCCGCTCCAAACCTCCGGGGAGAAGACCCCCATCGCCGCCAACGCCCATGCCCGGCCCGGGCTCACCCGACTCGGCCTCGCTCGCTCCATCGCCCCGCTCCAAACCTCCGGGGCTGGACCTCCAGGAACCCAGCGCACCTCTCGAACCTATCCGGCCCACACTTAAGCACTCCTCCTCGGACTAAACCATCCAGCCCGCGCCGCTGGAACGAGCGCCCACTGGAAGACCTGAGCCTCAAACCCGCGCGCTTTACGGTTCTCTATCTCCCCGGGCTCGGAGCACTTTTCTCGGCCATGGGACCTCCAGGGGGGGCCCCTCTTAGCTCCGTCATCATTTCTCTAAGTCTCACTCCGCCCACTGGAAGACCCGAGCCCCAAACCCGCGCGCTTTACGGTTCTCTATCTCCCCGGGCTCGGGGCACTTTTCTCGGCCATGGGACCTCCAGGGGGGGCCCCTCTTAGCTCCGTCATCATTTCTCTAAGTCTCACTCCGCCCACTGGAAGACCCGAGCCCCAAACCCGCGCGCTTTACGGTTCTCTATCTCCCCGGGCTCGGGGCACTTTTCTCGGCCATGGGACCTCCAGGGGGGGCCCCTCATGGCTCCGTCATCATTCCTCTAAGTCTCATTCCGCCCACTGCGATACCCGAGGCCTTTAACCGCGGCGTTCACGGTTCTCTATCACCCCGGGCTCGGGGCACTTTTCTCGGCCATGGGACCTCCAGGGGAGGCCCTTCCTGGCTCCGTCATCATTCCTCTAAGTCTCATTCCGCCCACTGCGATACCCGAGGTCTTTAACCGCGGCGTTCACGGTTCTCTATCACCCCGGGCTCGGAGCACTTTTCTCGGCCATGGGACCTCCAGGGGAGGCCCCTCATGGCTCCGTCATCATTCCTCTAAGTCTCATTCCGCCCACTGCGATACCCGAGGTCTTTAACCGCGGCGTTCACGGTTCTCTATCACCCCGGGCTCGGAGCACTTTTCTCGGCCATGGGACCTCCAGGGGAGGCCCCTCATGGCTCCGTCATCATTCCTCTAAGTCTCATTCCGCCCACTGCGATACCCGAGGTCTTTAACCGCGGCGTTCACGGTTCTCTATCACCCCGGGCTCGGAGCACTTTTCTCGGCCATGGGACCTCCAGGGGAGGCCCCTCATGGCTCCGTCATCATTCCTCTAAGTCTCATTCCGCCCACTGCGATACCCGAGGTCTTAGACCGCGGCGTTCACGGTTCTCTATCACCCCGGGCTCGGAGCACTTTTCTCGGCCATGGGACCTCCAGGGGAGGCCCCTCATGGCTCCGTCAATATTCCTCTAAGTCTCATTCCGCCCACTGCGATACCCGGGCTCAGAGCATGTACTTCGGCCATGGGACCACAAGAGGGCGCCCTTCTTCAGAAACTGCTGACATCCAGGACCATTCAAGGGAGCGACCTGCCTCCCTATGCCCGCCACCGGCTCCCTCTAACCGGTGTACTGGCTCTCGGGGCCCGCGCCCCAGAGAACCAGAGTTTCGGAAATTGCACTAAGTCCAGACATCCAGGACCATTCAAGGGAGCGACCTGCCTCCCTATGCCCGCCACCGGCTCCCTCTAACCGGTGTACTGGCTCTCGGGGCCCGCGCCCCAGAGAACCAGAGTTTCGGAAATTGCACTAAGTCCAGACATCCAGGACCATTCAAGGGAGCGACCTGCCTCCCTATGCCCGCCACCGGCTCCTTCTAACCGGTGTACTGGCTCTCGGGGCCCGCGCCCCAGAGAACCAGAGTTTCGGAAATTGCACTAAGTCCAGACATCCAGGACCATTCAAGGGAGCGACCTGCCTCCCTATGCCCGCCACCGGCTCCCTCTAACCGGTGTACTGGCTCTCGGGGCCCGCGCCCCAGAGAACCAGAGTTTCGGAAATTGCACTAAGTCCAGACATCCAGGACCATTCAAGGGAGCGACCTGCCTCCCTATGCCCGCCACCGGCTCCTTCTAACCGGTGTACGGACTCTCGGGGCCCGCGCCCCAGAGAACCAGAGTTTCGGAAATTGCACTAAGTCCGATTTTCGCCCACTACGAGACCTAAAACCGTCATCCAGGATTTCACAGGGGAGTACCCACCTCCCCTATGCCCGCCACCGGCTCCCTCTAACCGGTGTACGGAGTCTCCGGGGCCCGCGCCCCAGAGAACCAGACCTGGACCGGGGGTTTGCTTTCGCCTTCCCCCCCCGACAAATGTTTGAGTGGACGGGATGACTTTCAATGGATCGCGGTATATGCACCCGCTCTGCCACTTATGACACCCGCACTCAGAATCAGGTCGTTTACGAGTCATTTCGCACCCCGGATCAAGGAACATGCGCTTAGGGACGGAAGGGCGGACCGAGGCGTTCGTTAGCCCCGGCCCTGGTTCCAGTCTCGTGCGGCTCTGGTCACCGGCGGCGGAGCGGAGTTTCCCCCGCCGC